>NC_134827.1:93675022-93980950 GCF_004210375.1 Tachypleus tridentatus | reverse complement strand
GCACTTTATCTCGTTCGTTAAGTTCTTCTTTAGTTTAAAGTTTTGGTTAACTCAGTGGTTCCCAACCTTTTTATGCCCCGCACCCCTAAACAATTTTAATATGTTCTCGCACCCCTCACAGTAATTTTTTATTTAAGAATAAAGGTGAAGGTGACCAAAACAAATTTTTATAATTAGTTTCTAATGATATATAAACAAAAACGAAACATTTGGAAAAGAAAAATATTACAACAAAGTAAAAGTTGCATAAACCATACATGGCTTACAAAAAAATAAATTTTCATCCATGCATGAAATGAAATCGCGCACCCCCGGTTTGGAACCACTGGTTTCGTCTCCTTAGATAATTTCTTTAAACAGGCTGTTTAAAATACAGTTTAGGAGAACTTCAGGAACCCGTATGTTGTCTGGTGATTAAATTCTAGGAATTCTTCATACAGCTGTAGGTTGTTTGAGTTAGAAATGTTTTTCGTATTTTAGTTATTCTTCGGAAGAAAATAGTTCAAACATGGACAATCCTATTTCACCTATTCTCACTAACGTACTTATAACACAGGTCGAAGCACAAACTATGATATTCCGTTAATGGAACAACAATATATAAAAACCACCGATTTTACAAAGGATTTCTTTTCAACTGAGCAAGTACATACATTTTCACGTCATCATTTTTTAATGTATGACGTTTTTTTACGTCTCATGTTTTCAGGTCTAGTAATAAATGATGCAAACGTGAACAATATTTTAGTAAATACATTTATTTATTAACTCTGAAATGGAATCTTGAAATTTTAGATGTGTTTATGTATATATCTACTTGAACTTACTTGTATAGATGAATCTTAAACTGTACAAATATTTTTACACGTTCACAATTTATGATCAACTGTATTCTAGAAAAATCCATTTAAATATGCTTGTAAACACAGCTTCAAGACTGCTCAACGAACAACATAAAACAACTTTCCAACACACCAACAAACTTCCATCAGTTATAATTGAAAAAATCTCGAATGACATTAAAACAAAATTTCAAAACTCAACTCACGGCTAAAATTAATAGAAATAAATTAAGTAACACAAAGTTACTGTGTAGTTTACCATTTATTCCGGAAATCGGTTTAAAAATAATTGACAATTGGACAAAATTTGCCATTAAACATAAAATTCCTATCGCTTTCAAGTTCACTCAGAAACTCGAACCTGAAATAAATTTGGTATTAAATGTGTTATTTAAAAACACACAATGCCATCTTCGTTTATAAAATTGCATATAATAATTGTCCAGAACTCTACATCGCTGAAACTATATGAAAATTGGAAAGTAAATTCAATAGAAATAAAACAAAGACTCGTGTTTACATCCAATACATCTCAAACACTTCGAAAATATCTACAAGACTTAGTTTCGAAAGTCCTCCTGTTGTGTTTCAAGAGCAAATAAAAATAAAGTTAAAAGTATTTTTATTTCTGGCTTTTGGAATTCATGTGTCATACTGTGAAGTTGCCTACAGATGAATAACTCTTCTCGTGATTCATGGCATACGGACGTTTTATTAACGTCACTATAGTGCAAACTGGTTAAGCGTCACTCATGTGACTAATATTAGTATTTACTGACAGACAAACACATTCTTTTCAGTGGTGATACCTCCAAACGGCATTCAGCCCCCTATCGGAGAAATTAAAAATAGTGTAATTTTGAATGAACAAACTAGAAAATAAAAACCAACATAAAATCAAAAACGCTTTGTTAAACTAAGCAGTTTCATTTTAAACTAGTACTCCAAAATATCCAATCGTTAAACTTCGAGTCACGTGACGTTTTTGTTGCATACTGTGTATATACTATACTTGTATCTACTTGCACCTGGCAACGACAACACATAATAGTTGACTATCCTTCTTTAGAATTCGAAAGCACTCGAGTTTTGGGTCTCGTTTTGACAAGACTACAACTTTTAAAATTAATCTTGTGTGCTGACTACTTAACCTGAATTTCTTTAAATGTTATCAATTATTTACCCTCACGACCAATCTCGAAACTTTGTCATATTGTTGTTTTTCGTAACCATGACAAAAATTACTTCCACTCAGAAAGCAATTAGACGAAAACCTGATTTACCACTGAACTTAATAAAAGTATTATTAATTAAAGTTTTTAATTATGATTAATAAAACGTCGCTACGACGCCAAAGTGCCTATCACGTGACACCACGTCGCATATTAGTGTACAAATATATAGTTTTTGACAAAAACTAGTAACAAAATATGACATTCCAGTTAATACCAAATTTATTCAAAAACCAGGCACAAAACTAAGGTCTATACCATGTAAAAACAACACTGACAAACACCACACCAACATTATTTATAAAATATAATGTGATAACTGCCGCGACTTTTATATTAGAGAAACAAGTAGAAAAATGGAAACCAGATTCAAAGAACACAAAAAGTCATCTTCACACGTTTTTGAACACTGCAAGTCAAATAAACACAACATAACCATAGAAAACACTCAAATACTAAATAAAGAAACAAACATAAACAAACGCAAAATTGATAACTGCCGCGAAGAAACAAGTAGAAAATGGAAACCAGATTACTTATGAACAACAAGTCAAATAAACCCAAACCATAGAAAAACCAATACAAAGGAACACCTTTATACCTATACCAATACAAAGGAACACCTTTATACCTATATTAAAAAAAATATAATCAAACATCTAAGCACGCCCTCTACATTCCTACACTCAGTTACACAACCGTCTTCAAACATGTGGTCAGCTATCGGTCAGTTACCTCTTTCCTTCTTTGTGAACCTGACGATGACCGAAGAAGGTCGAAACGTTGTTCTCTCCTCTACATAAACATTTTCTCTATCCATACCAGCCGTTTTTACATACATTTATTTTTCTCTACAAGTGGGTTTTCTCGTCACCACTGATTATTAGATATAGATAAAGTTTGAAATTTACTGATTCGAATACATGATATCTGCGTATTTTACACACGTAAATTTCCGTGTAATATCGAGATCATAAAACTAGTTAATGATGTATATTAATGAACAAAACACATTACGACATCAATTTATTTTATCTAACTGTTTTAAATATTAATTTCCACCTGTTTACTATGTAGTATTTAATCTATATTAGAGACTGAAAATGAACGTAAAATAGAACATTTCTCCAAACACGACTATAGAAAATGGTTATTTTACGTTAAAATACAACAAAAATAAACGTTTTATAAGCTTATGTAATACTTTTCTTCATTAGGGTAATATTCTACACACTTGTGTAGGTAATGTATAAAGATCTGTTTGTTTTTAATTTCGCGTAAAGCATGTTGGTGCAACGGAAAATCGAACTCGCGAACCTCAGAGTAGGAGTCGAGCACCTTAACCACCTACCTTCCCATGCCACGCCAATGTATGTAGAAGATAAACTTATTCTTGGTTCTAACTTGAATGAAATGCATTATTTATAAGTTCTTTTAGTTACCACACCAAACATG
This sequence comes from Tachypleus tridentatus, assembly GCF_004210375.1. Classification (NCBI taxonomy): domain Eukaryota; kingdom Metazoa; phylum Arthropoda; class Merostomata; order Xiphosura; family Limulidae; genus Tachypleus; species Tachypleus tridentatus. The sequence continues at coordinate 93,977,421 of NC_134827.1, read as the reverse complement.
GTCGCCCTTTCAGCCGTTGGGGCGTTATCACGGTTACGGTCAATCATACTATTAGTTGGTAAAAGAGTAGCCCAAGAGTTGGCGGTAGGTGGTGATGACTAGTTGACTTCTATTTAGTCTTACACTGCTAAATTAGGGACGACTAGTGCATATAGCCCTCGTGCAGCTTTGCGAGAAATTCTAAACAAACCAATCTTTCTGTTACTTTTACTGTATTTGTTTACAAACTCAATTTGTTTCGTTTTACTTCACAGAATCTACACAATTTAATTTATGAATATTACATTTCTTATTGTAAACAGAGTTTCTTAATTACACACAGCACATTCGTTCAATTAAGAAAATGCTTCTATCTTAAATTATTACTGCACCCCTTTACAAGATAAACAAAAATTAGAATCTGCTGAAGTGTTTGGTTTTTGAATTTCGCGTAAAGCTACACTGCGCTATCCGTCCTTAACTTTGCAGTGTAAGGCTAGAGAGAAGGCAGCTAGTCATCACCACCCACCGCCAACTCTTGGGCTAATCTTTTACCAACGAATAATGAGATTCACTGTAACATTGTAACGTCCCCACTGCTGAAAGGGCGAGCATGTTTGATGTGATGTGAATTCGAACCAGCGATCCTTAGATTGCGAGTCGAGTGCTTTATCCATTTGGCCATACCGAGCCCCACTGATAGGGCAACTTAAGAATTTTTTGTTTTGTTAATTCGTATAAATTCGTATAAAATTATTTTAATTCACATAACGTTTTTTACTGTTACAACAATATTCAAAGTTATTAACATTAAAAGTGAAAAGCTTATTACCAATGCATAGTATTGAGTGGATGCCCGAATGATAGGCTTCTAAATAGTACCCTTCGCCATTTTCTTATTCAATATATAACTGCATAGTATTTAGTTGACGCCCGAATAGCTTGGTATATTACTCTTATTTTACTCTTTCATTTATCTGTAATTGTATAGTTTAAAGTTAAAATACCGAAAAGCAACTGAGGAACGGTTATCTTTTCATGTTACTTTATAAATAAAATAATATACAATGACACTTAATTTTTGAATGTCTCACAGTGGTTCAGATGATGCACATTAAAAGTATTATGTAAGTTTGGTTTGTTTTGAATTTCGCGCAAAGCTACACGAGGGCTATATGCACTAGGCATCCCTAATTTAGCAGTGTAAGAATAGATAGAAGGCAACTAGTCATTATCACTCACCACCAACTACTGCACTACTCCTTTATCAATGAATAGTGGAAGTGACTGTCACATTATAATGCCCCCACAGCTGAAAGGGCGAGCATGTTTGGTGTGACGGGGATTCCATCCCACGACCTTCAGATTACGAGTCGAGTGCCTTAACCACCTGTCCATGCCGGACCGTTTTACGTACATAAGAACGGTATTGGTTTACTATGTGTTATGTTATTTTACAATAAACGACATTTCACTTCAGACAGGAGTATTAACAAAAAATTACCAAATATCGAGAACTTGATTTTCAACTTTAGAATTTAGGTAATCAGTCGAGATAGGAACATATTGTAACATTTAAAATTAAATTAATATAAATTCTGCACTTCAATGATGTCGAGAAAACCCACTTGTAGAGAAATTTTTATGTAAAAACGGCTCGTTTGAGTTGAGAAAATATTTTACGTAGAAGGGCTCTTCTACACTTATTTAAAAACCTAGAGATTTTTAAAAAACTTCTCCAGGGGGCTTTTGTGAAAGTAAAAGTCAAGCTGTTATCAATGTGGTTAAACGAACCAGTGCCTTATCTGTCAAAGCTGGTATCATAAATGTCCTTTAAATCATACATTGACTGAAACAACGTGAATTTAGTTTCACGACATACAGCTTTACTTGTTGTAGATATAGAGATGTTTACGTTACGGGAAGGACTCTTGTTTACCATGTAATCCACACACTGTGGCTGTCAGAGATAGGGGTCGGACTTCCCTCCCTATCCTGCGGTGGCGCCGTATACAGGACTTCACTGACATCGTGAGGGATGCCGACAAGAAAAAACAAAAAATGATTAGCACATTGTTTGATAAGGAAGCCCATAACTATCCCATATCAGTTCACGCGGGAAGTTTCAAAATGAAATCCTTACGCGCACCTGAGAAACAATTAAAATCAAACTGCAGAAACAATATAATACAATATTCATACAAAAGTTCCATGATCAAAAAACTCACACTTTTAACACAAATAGATGAACACTTTACAACAGACTTCTAAATAGGATATTCAATAACTTTAAGAAAAATTTACACAAAAATTGATGTTACGTGCATTAGATTATAATATCATATGTGATGGAAGTGAACCTAAGTATCTCTCACCCAAAAGTGTATTCTATAAGTTTAATAATATGCCACTTGTTACTTGATCTACCTAGCATATACTGGGATACACTCGCTATTAATAGTTCACATATTCCAATGTCATTTTCATTTCGTAGTTTATACTATGTGTATTTACATAAATACCCTATTAATACACTGTTTTATAAACCACGAAATGAAAATGACATTGGAATATGTGAACTATTAATAGCGAGTGTATCCCAGTGTAAATGATGAATGAACATGCCCGTGATTGGGGAGCTGAGTTCATACTACAAACTTCCGTGAAATCAACGCCCTAGTTTATGTAGCGATTAACATTCGAACAGTGCACTCACCACATCTGTGCAGAGGGAGGAAGACCCTCAAATTACGCCCTAACCACCAGGCCAGGTGTGCATTTCTCGAAGGAAGTTGTACAGGTAGTTATGGAACTTGAATCTATCAAAGCAGCAGGTAAACAAATAAAAATATCATCCAGGAATTATAGGATCACAAGTTCAAAAAGGATAAAAACTGTAACTTCCCCTGGTGAATTCCCATAAGAAGTCAAAGGTTCAGTGACATAACCTATTCATAGTGAGAGCAGTAAACCAGAGAGCGGAATGTGTTTCAACTGTAACTTTAAAGACATGTTATCAGAAGTCACTGACAAGTCAAGAAGTAAACCACAAGGCTGAAGTGTTTTCATGTGTAACATAAAAAGAAATACTGACGAGAACTACTAGAAGAGATCTCCAGGTTTTATGATCATCGTTGTCCGAACCGATTTTATAATTTAAAAACCTCCTCTGGAGAGTAAACAAAACTAGTTATTGATTATTGTAGATAGTGGTTGCCAAAAACGTTCTAGCAAAAGGAAATTGCTTGGTTTGTTTATCGTTAGTTACTTTAAATTTAGAAAAAAATAAAATTTGTAGAAATTTCATTTGAATAAATAAAACGATTTTCATTCATTGAATGGACTGGATGTTGTATTATTTTTATTGAATAATCAAAAAGATTCCATCCTACAATAGAAACCATTAAACAATACTTAAGAAAATGACAAAATATTTTAAAGTGAGTCTTATATTTAAAATGAATTTTTAGGTTAAGATTTCTACAAGTTTTCTTCTCCATTCTAAGATTTTTACGTGTCACAGATAAAATAGCTGTAAAAACTGGCATTTGACTATCAGACCTTAACGTTAAACTCACATTTAAACTTGGCCTACTTATTTATACTAAGACTATTATTAAAAGTTCACTAGTAGGCGGTAAGCAGCTGGTGGGTAAACAGCACCTGCTAACATGTAAACAGCTTCTACTAGGGTTTAAGTAGCGCCGGTTAAAGCAGCAATCTTCGTATTTCTGGGTTGTCGTTTTTGTCATTGCTGTTGAATATATTTTCTGTCCATAACATTGATATTCTAAGATAACATACTGTGATTACTTTAGAAACACGTGACATTAGCATTACTTCCAGTTCTATTGGCATTCTACGATAATATATGGAGACTGGATTACAAGCACGTGACATTAACATTACTTCTGGTTCTGTACTAAGCCTCACCCGTGTTTTTGCGTGTTATTTATTTAGGGCTATATATAAGAAGCCAAGTCACTGATTTAAACTTGTGCGTGACTCTCGCATGATTTTACTTTCCTTCTAAAGCATAGAACAATTAAAATAGACGAAATGTTTTACATATGGTTTTATTCTATGTCTGAGTAAAGAAAAAAGGGAAGTATATACAGCAACACAGAGCAGTATGACTGTCGTAAAGATTTGCAAATATGAAAGAAATTGATTTGTCAATACAGCTATGTTTTTTCTTTGTTGGTTTCGAAGTTCGAGAGCTTAATGATGTGCAGAATATCTATAACAACATGTGTTTATCTGAATAAGATTTATTAAAACAGAGTCCGTATAGATAGCACAGTGTACCCTCAATATAGTTCTGTTCTTGCAGCAACATCATATGTTTTTTTCAAGAAATCGCTAGCCGTCTCTAATTTAGCAGTATGAGACTAGAGGAAAGGCAGCTAGTCATCACCACGCACCGCAAACTCTTGGGCTACTCTTTTATCAACGAATAGGGGGATTGACCGTCACGTTATAATATCTCCCCACGGCTGAAAGGGGAAGCATGTTTGGTGTGGCGGGGATTCGAAACTGCCACCCTCAGATAACGAATCGAGTGTCCAAAACCATACCAGAGATGTGAAGCAAAAGAACGTACTTATCTGCAACTTAAAAACAGTTGGGAGAATAAAGTTGTACATGTGTGCTCGTGTAGTAACGTAAAAACTGTAAAGTTGTACATGTGCGCTCGTGTAGTAACGTAAAAACTGTAAAGTTGTACATGTGTGCTCGTGTAGTAACGTAAAAACTGTAAAGTTGTACATGTGGGCTCGTGTAGTAACGTAAAAGTAGTAAAGTTTACATGTGCGCTCGTGTAGTAACGTAAAAATAGTAAAGATTACATGTGTGCTCGTGTAGTAACGTAAAAATAGTAAAGTTTACATGTGTGCTCGTGTTGCAACGTAAGAACAGTAAAGTTGTACATGTGTGCTCGTGTAGTAACGTAAAAATAGTAAAGTTTACATGTGTGCTCGTGTAGTAACGTAAAAATAGTAAAGTTTACATGTGTGCTCGTGTAGTAACGTAAAAATAGTAAAGTTTACATGTGCGCTCGTGTAATAACGTCAAAATAGTAAAGTTTACATGTGCGCCCGTGTAGTAACGCGTAAAAAATAGTAAAGCCTATTATGTGCGTCGTGTAGTAACGTAAAATAATAGTAAAGTTTACATGTGTGTCTCGTGTTGCAACCGTAAGAACAGTAAAATGTACACGTGTGTCTCGTGTAGCTAAACGTAAAATAGTAAAGTTGTACATATGTGTGCCCGTGTAGCAACGTAAAAAACAGCAAAGTAATACATGCGTATGCTATGTTAACAACGTAAGAACAGCAAAGTTGTACATGTGTGCTCGTGTAGTAACGTAAAATAGTAAAGTTTATTATGTGTGCTCGTGTAGTAACGTAAAAATAGTAAAGCCTATTATGTGCGCTCGTGTATCAACGCAAAAAATAGTAAAGTTTACATGTGCGCTCCGTGTAGTAACGTAAAAATAGTAAAGTTTACATGTGTGCCGTGTAGTAACGTAAAATAGTAAAGTTTATATGTGTGCTCGTGGTTGCAACCGTAAGAACAGTAAAACCAGTACACGTGTGTCCGTGTAGCAACGCAAAAAATAGTAAAGTTGTAACACGTGTGTCCGTGTAGCAAACGTAAAACAGTAAAGTTGTACATGTGTGCTATGTGTTGCAAACCGTAAGAACAGTAAAGTTAATACATGTGTGCTCGTGTAGTAACGTAAAATAGTAAAGTTTACATGTGTGCTCATGTCATAAACGTAAGAACAGTAAAGTTGTACATGCATGCTCGTGTAGCAACCGTAAAACAGTTGCAACAGTAAAGTTAGTACACATGCGCTCGTGTAACAAACGTAAAAATAGTAAAGTTATTATGTGCTCGTGTAGTAACCGTAAAACCGTAAAGTTTACGCAAGCGCCCGTGTAGTAACGTAAAAATAGTAAAGTTTACATGTGTGCTCGTGTAGTAACGTAAAAATAGTAAAGTTTAATGCGTCTCGTGTTGCAACCGTAAGAACAGTAAAAGTAATGTGCGCTCCGTGAAGCAACGTAAAAAAAAGTAAAGTTGTACATGTGTGCTCGTGTAGCAACGTAAAAAACAGTAAAGTTTGTACATACGTGTGTCCATGTCATAAACGTAAGAACATAAAGTTGTAACATGTGTGTGTCCGTGTAGTAACGCAAAAATAGTAAAGTCAACCGTCTCATGTTGCAACGTAAGAACAGTAAAGTTGTACATGTGTGCTCGTGTAGCAACGTAAAAACAGTTGCAACAGTAAAGTTGTACATGTGTGCTCGTGTAGCAACGTAAAAATAGTAAAGTTGTACATGTGTGCTCGTGTAGCAACGTAAAAATAGTAAAGTTGTACATGTGTGCTCATGTTGCAACGTAAAAACAGTAAAGTTGTACATGTGTGCTCGTGTAGTAACGTAAAAACAGTAAAGTTGTACATGTGTGCTCGTGTAGTAACGTAAAAATAGTAAAGTTTACATGTGTGCTCATGTTGCAACGTAAGAACAGTAAAGTTGTACATGTGTGCTCGTGTAGCAACGTAAAAACAGTTGCAACAGTAAAGTTGTACATGTGTGCTCGTGTAGCAGCGTGAAAACAGTTGGAACAGTAAAATTGTGCATGTGTGCTCGTGTAGCAACGTAAAAACAGTAAAGTTTACGTGTATGATCGTGAAGCAACGTAAAAACGTCGTCACACAGTGAAAACACTTTTTAACACAATAAACCAAACACTGAATGCACACCTTCGTACAAGTAGAATTGAAGCAGGTAAAATAAATTATATACAGTAAAATCGTATATCGTAACCATATTTTTAAACCATAAAATGTATAATATTACTTGATTTTGTCATCTATTTTAAAAATAAACTTTGCAAAACAATGTCACTAAGATCATTAATTTAAACATAAAAATTACATTTATATTGTAGTTATTCGGATGACACTGTAGTTTATATAATGTCACACCATCAATATGTCAATAAAACTGCAGTGATCCAAAGAAGTTGTGAGATTATAAATCAGATTTCTGTAATTTGGTTGTTAAATCGAAGTGGAGGTGTAGTTTTAAACTGAGAATAAAGATATAGTTTAAACTTGGTGTGAAGATACTGTTTTAATCTCGGAATAAATATATAGTTTTAAACTTTGGTGTGAAAATATAGTTGTAAGCTGGTTATGGAGATACGGTTGTTAACCTTCCTCGGCCAAAACGTTGTTCTCTGCTTTGTTTGTAAACATGTTAATATCCATACCAACCGTTTTGAGATACATTGGTAGTGGAGATGTAGTTTTAAACGTAGAGTGGTGATACAGTTTTACATTTTATATGGTTTTATATTTAACATCATGATATCGATACCTAGTTTTAAATTAGAATAAAAGTTAACTGTTTCAAAACGCCATTAACAACATGTTCGTGCTTCGAGTAAACAAATCATTACGGGTTGTTTTTTTTTTATCTTTCAGGTTGTTTCAATTTTCTAATAGAATACAACGTATACAGTAAACAAAATGCAATGTATTTCTACCTATTAAAATAAATTATTCTAACGAAATTATAATCAAACAGTTCTCAGGGAAATGAGAAATAACTTCAACATCACGATGATCGGAGTTGTATTAATCTTCACAATGTGAGGATATGTTCACCTCACTCACGAAACGTTCTTTTTCACACATGTTAACAGTTATTTTTCTTATCGGACATGTTAAGTTTTCTTATATTTATTTTTGTGTTACAGTTTTGACGCACAGTTAACTTTTCATTCGTACGTAGTGTACAGTATATATATATATTTGAAAATTAATATTTTGAACTTTATTTTAAGACCTTTCTAGGTGCATTAATAAATTTAGTTGTTAAGTATATAGACAGCTCTATCATTCAATACGTTTCGTTCTTACCTCTTCAGCAACAACACGTAGGTGCCCAGTTTCCCAAGGGCTTCCTTGAGTTTCCATAGCTTGACGGGGTATTTGGAGGGTATCCAAACAGACACTTTTATTAATGCAACAAGTTTTAATGGAAAGTTCGATGTGACGGTAACAAGAAATTCATAGTGACGTAACGATGACGACACCTACCACGGATTGTCTGTTTCAGAATTTCGCGCAAACTCAGGCGCGTATTATCCGCAGATAGACGTCCTTATTTTTAAACAACAGAAGAGAGATCAACGGTCAACAACGCCCGTTGTCAGCTCTCGAGTTGCTCTTGACTAAATAATGCCATGTGGTTGTTTCTCTTACAGCCCATCAACGTGCCCAAAAGTGTAAAACTCGTGAATTCTGAATCTTCGGTTTCACAGTTTTGGTAAACTAGTTGTCTCAGCTATTTATTCTGCACGATTAGCTATTAGAGAAACTTTTAACAGCTTTTATAATTCACGTCTTTCATAGTTTACTGCTTACAGATAGTTGTGCATTCCTGAAACGGTTTTAAACATGGCAGGTCAATAAAAGAAAAAATCACTCTATTGGCTAGACAATCTAACTTGTGTTTTTCTTATAGCAAAGCCACATCGAGCTATCTGCTCAGCCCACCGAGGGGAATCGAACCCCTGATTTTAGCGTTATAAGTCCGGTGACATACCGCTGGACAATCTAACTTAAATCTCGTTATTGTCAGTCGACTGAAAGTGTCTGGTTGAATAAGAAGAAGCAAAATATGCCAAGACTGTTTCAATCAAATTAAAAACGGGAGAAGAAATAACAAAGACATTCAAAGAAATTTTCAGAGAAGAAACTACAAAACATATACTGATAAAGTAAAAAATATTAATTCATAAAAAAATACTGAGAGTTATTTATCGAATAGAATGTTCACTGGTTTACAACTGAAAGCAATGGTTGAAATATTTAATAGAACTTTGAAAACTACAATGGCTAAATATTTTATTGCTTGTGATACAAGACTGATGTTTAAGATAAATTAATGAAAATTTCGAACAATTCATTTCATAGATCAAGTAAAACTCCAGTTGAAATAAGGAAAAAAAATAAAGTAATTAATTAATTATTTAAAGTTTTGTTTATTTGTTTTGAAATTCCGCAAAGCCACACGATGGCTATTTGCGCTAGTCGTCCCTAATTCAACAATGTAAGACTAGAGGGAGGGAAGGCAGTTAATCATCACCACTCACCACCAACTCTTGGCTACCCTTTTACCAACGAATAGTGGGATTTACCGTAACATTATAAGGCACCCACGGCTGAAAGGGCGAGCATGTTTGGTGCGACGGGGATTTGAACACGCAACCCTCAGTTGAGCTTCCTAACCACCTGGTCATGCCGGGCCTGCAAAAATGGGATACCTCCCGAACTTTAGAGAGGAAATATTTGTCAACTGGAATTTTGCATACACATAACATATGTTATAAAGTTAAATATTTAAATAATGAAGTAATTGAAGGGAGTTTCTATGAAGCAGAATTAGTCAAATATTATAAGAAAGAGAAACTTTATAAGATTGGAAAGTAATACAAAAATAAGATCATAAAATATTTGTGAAATGGTAATGATATTTTGATGAATATAATTCTTTGGCTTACATTCAAAATATTATCTAAGATGCCCTATTTCAGGCTTTTAATATTTGTTTATTTTTACTTCTAATATTTGCATCACTAATTCTTCTTGTCGTAAATCACTTTTCAAATGGTTTCGTTCATATTTCATACGTAATTCGTTTTTCCTTTATACTGTATAAGTTGTTTCTATTAAGGTCATAAGAAATTCTCAAAATGATTTTCATCTATGGCTAACCTTCCAATAATTCCTTCACTATTGAATTAACTTGCAATTTTCAAGTTCTGATAATAAATTAAAGATACCCTTAAATGATTACTTTTAAATAAGATAAATTTCTGTAACTTATTTAATCTAGATGGTATAACTATGACTGGTTATTACATTTTCTATTTCATTATCTTTCTTAACATTATTTCCGATTAAACTTCGAATTGTAATACTCTTATTAAAAATCTGTTTGCTTAATTGTTTAATATGAATTTATATATTTGTTCTAGTTTATATTTACCTGTCTTTCAAATTCATACTAATAATTTAGATGTAATCCAGTCAATAAATTTTAGTGCTAAATGCATTTTTTATCTAAATATTAATATTTACGTCTCACTATCATTAATGAAAAAATAATGTCAGTGGAATAACTCTGTCTGGTATATTTTTACTATTTGTTTATTTTTATCAACATTGTCATAAATAACTTCAATAAGATTTTTATCTTCCAATACATCGACAACATTCTCAACATTAAACTTTAAGGTTTCTTGTTTAGGTTATTACAATAATAACATATATCATTATCCCTAGCTGCCCATCTTTAGCATATATAACAACTCCTGTGTTATTTCGTATTCTTTAGTTTTGTGTCTCGCATAATGTCTTTAATCAACACTACTTTCAATTATTTCAAAGGTTTATCATAATCATTAAAATGATTTATATTAATATTCTTTTATATAGAAACATTTTACTAATAAATGGAGGAAACAAAATGGCGTATTCTTTGTAAAATTCAAAAATTTCTCAACGAATTTAATAACAATAATAAAAGCAAAGATGATCTTACATCCTGGTTTAAACAATGTGTTAGCGATTGTTTTCACCAAATTTAAAAGATATGGAAAAAGTGATATGTGAGTGTAGCTCAAAACTTGTTGAAACACATTTGGAAAAACTCAGAGAAAACTCTCTTCATAAAAAGAGATTAAATAAAATTAAAATTAAGAAATACTATGCATTCAAGTAAAAGACATTATTTAAATTATTTTATGTAATGTGATGGTTATAGTTTTGAATGTAAATAAGTTGTTTTTGATTATTATAATAAAATGAAAGATATGAAAAGGAATGCGAATTGAATTAAATATTGTTAAACCATTTCTTAAATAACACAAATAAACGTTCCACCTATATAAAGAAATTGTAGGGAACGCGGACAGTATAAATAAAACATTTCGTAAAAACCATTGTATAATAATGGAGTGAACAATTTGCTCTAAAACCTTACTATATTTAAAATATTACAAATTGAATTGATTATACTCATATTTTAAACTTAAATAAATTACTTCATAAAGATTCTGATCGATGAGAACCAAAAAATATTTGTTAGAGATTGCAGTCTTGATGAAGATGCATATGTGAAACAAAAACATTAAAAAAACAAGTAAAATATGATGTTTATGGATAAAATTACAAATTATTTTTTAAGAAAATTGCCAATGTAAAGAGCGTAAGAGAGGATTACATAAAACTTAAGTTATTTAAGAAATGTAAACAGCTTTTGAAAAACATTTTAAAACTTATTTAATAAATATTGATAATAATTATACATGTTCTCAACATTTATTATGTAATATAGAAATATTGTTCTTTCTAAAATTCATGAGTTAAGACTGCAAAAAAAAAATTAAATTAACTTGAAATTATATTGTGTTTATATAGAGTAAGATATAACAGAAAAAGTTTCATTCAGTACTGAAAATAAAGTTATTTTAAGGCTGTCTAATAAGGGAAAGTATTATAAGAATGAGTTAATGATTATAATAAATCAGAACAACTCAAATATATTGCAGATGAACTTAAAGGAATTAATTCTCCAATTGTTATGAATGATGTTCGAAAATTTCAAAAGAATATGAATATATCAGTAAATATCTACAGTGTGATATAGAATTTATTATTTATCTTTTAAGTATAGTTGTAAATAAACAAGGGTGGAACGTTGATTTTTTTTCCCTTTTTTATTATCGAAAATTTGTCTTAGTTAATTAGAATCCAAGTAATAAAGCATAAATCGAAAACATATCTATGTGATAAACATCTGCAAAGTTTCTAATCAGGAATCAGACTGAAGAAACATGACAAAAACTGTAAAATAAAAGAAACTGCGAAAGATTCAGTTACAAAATTTAAGAATATAAATAATTTCCAACGAGTTCATTTTGTTATATATACTGATTTTGAATTCTTAATAAGAAAGATTGGTACCTGTAATCCAGATCCCTCTGAAAGTTATACAAATGTTTACAAAAAAACGTGAACCTATGAGTTTTTGCTATTATATCAAATGCAGAAACTAAATTCATGGAAATGCTTAATTAAAGGAGAAGTTGAAGAAATAGAAAAGATAATGTTAAGAAAGGAAATTGATAATTTAACTAATGCAAAAAAGAAGACTTTATACACATTATTATATATATAATAATTATTATAATAATATATATAATATATATATATAATAATTATATATATTAGTTTATCACATAATTATTATATATGTGATAAACTAATAGATTTTGAAAAGAAAATTCACGACCATGATTACTTAACTGAAAAATAGAGAGAACTTGCGCACCAAAGCTTTAAAAAGCTGTAATCTATTGTACAGAAATTATTCATTCATACTATTGTTTATTCATAATATGAATTATCTATTTATCAAAGAATTCAGTTGGAATGATAAAAACATTGATTTAATTTCAAATGATGGAGAAAAAATATATTATTTAATTTAAAATCTGTTACCTGAAATTAAGATTGATAAGTTATTTTAAGTTCATTGCTAGTAGTTTTGATTTAACTTTTCAGTAATCTTATGAAAGTGCAGCTCAAAAATACAAAGCCATATTTTCTAGAATATAAGCTCAATCTTGTATTAAGAAAATGAACATAACTTTATTATTAAGAGGATAGTTTTTTAGTGTATTGAATGAATGTGATATGTCAGACAGAAATAGTTTAAGATACAGAACATGGATGAGTATTCTGATAGGTGATATTCTCTAAAACATTAGAGATGTTTGTTTGAAAACATATGAATTAGATCCTTCTTTGTACTATTTAGCATCTGGTCTGTTATGTTAAAAATGATTTATGTTGAATTGAATTATTGATTGAATATATGATCTTAATGTTTCAGAATGGTATTCATAGAGGTGTATGTATGTTTATATATATATATATATATATATCAGTGTTATAATAGATATAGCAAACCAAATCATAAATAATGAAAGGTTATAATCGTAATAAAGAATCTATTTATTTAGCTTATTTAGATACTAATAACCTATATGAATGAAAAATAAGTCAATATTTATCTGTGGGAGATTTAAATGGTGTGATGCAGACACATTTGCAATTAAAGTACCTAATGATTATGAAATAGGTTATATCGTAGATAAAGATTTGGATTATCCGAATAAAGTAGATAATTATCGTAATGATTTTTAGCTATTTTCTGAAATATTTTACCGATTTTAAAATTCTTTGATCTAAAAGTGGGACAGAACCATCATTCCTTCTCTAATAACGGATCTCGAACTTTGATTTCTTGGATTCACAATTTGGAAACGTTAACTACTAGGCCAGTCATGGTCTACCTTTACAATATACAGTCTCATGTTTCCTACTTATATATGTATTATGTGTTTGTGTGTATCGTAATGTAACATAGAAATGAATGCAAATTATAATCTCACATTTATTAATATTTGAAACATACATCGTTAATGAAATATCAACTAGGGCATTTTATTTTCGTTTGGAGGTTATAGATTAAAAAGACCCAATTTAATGGGCTTTAGGTCTTTGCGTAGACTCTGGTGTAATCTTTCCATCTCTTCTTCCTTGTTTATTGGGTGGGTTGAGTGTTTGTGAATTTTGTGCTAAGCTACTCGAGGGTTGTCTGTGAAAGTCACCCACAGCTCAACACCCTAATTACTGGACCACGCTGGATCTAATTTTGATTATCAAAAAGGTCATAAATATCACTTAAAAACGGAATTTGAGCGGATAGGGAGTAAAAGTGCTACACGCATATTAATTCGTGTGATAAATGAAATGTAAGTACATAATTATACATTCGTGTGACGTGAATTATTAAAAAAGCTTTGCGAGTAACTCTTACCCGAAAACTTTCAATTATTTTGCTCTGTAATTTTATTTTACTAACCCTATATAGCAAGCACTACTGACATCTGAATGAAAAGAAACTAGATTGACACATATATTATTATAACTCTGTTAAATTACATGATTATTTTATGTTGTTTTCTTTCCCTCAAATTGAGTCCCCAAACGAACTTTTTGAAATTTATAGTTGTCTTTTGATGAGCTTTATATAGATTGTTATTCTCTTATTAACAATTTTTTCTAAGCTTTTGATTTTTGTATTAACTTTTAGGAGATTATGATTGTGTTCTTGTCTCTGTTACGGTTTGTGTTGAATTTCAAGCACTTCAAACAAGGAACTAATCTGCAAGTTTCAAAGTTAATTTATTACTCTGTTATTATTGGTTATTACATAGATCTCACATAAACAAACGAATATACATTGAGCTTCAGCCTTTCAAAATAGGACCATAAGTTACTACATTCATAGACGCTGACGCTTTATTTCTTTTGGTGATGACTCGCAAGTGGGGGAGTTGACCATGAAAACAAAGGTGTTATATTTAAATCAACGAACAAGACACTACCTTGTGACATCCTATTATGTTTCAATCACTTGACACCAACTTCTACAATCGTGCTGAGGAATTATTTTCGAATCTTGTGGTAAGGAACTCGGGAATGATCAAACTATTGTTAAAATTATTAGCATAAATAAATCCAGTATTCTGTTTTTGTTGTTTCACTTAAAAACGATCAGAAACTTTTGTCCTCGGCTACTTTTGTACGTAAGGAGTCGACGTCTATGATTGTATTACCATTAACACACAGTAAAAACTAGTAACAGGCCTGCTGTTAAGTGCACGTGAGGCAACTGTGCATTTCGTTTGCTTGTTTAGAATTAAACACACAGCTACGCAATGGGCTGTATATGCTTTTCCCACCACGGGTATGAAAATCCGGTTTTCAGCGGTGTACCACTGAGTGGCCGTGAGGCAACTAAAAGATTTATTGTAAATACCTCCCCTTTCCACATTCTGTTCTACATCTATCTCATATTAAAATAATTGTGTAATAAACGAAGTTAATTCGCTTATTTACCATAATTACTATCATTATTTTAATAAACTTTGTTATTAATCGACTCTAGGTAGCAAATAATTAAAAGACAATAAAAACTTCTAGATTCGTTGACTTGCTTGCATACGTGTCTTATGTGAAAATAAAGCTGCAATGAGAAAATGAAAGGTGATCGAACAGAGATTGTGAAACGATATCCATTATTTAATTTATAATACCCTTTAACGTCCACAATGTTATGAGTTATAAACTGACACAAACATTGAACAACTTCAGGTAAATGGTATTTTTCACACACACACACACGTTTTAGGAGATATGAATATGAAATGTTAACGATATGTTTTTTGTTGTTATTTGGAGTATTTCACATTTTGTACACATAATTTCCTTTTGGACTTGATACACCGGATAACATCCGACGTTTTAATGACTTAAATAAATTTAAATCATCGCAACATGAATGAAATTGTTCTTATGCTAGTTAAAATTTCAACTCTGGTTCCTTTATTCGGTAACCAAAAAGATTCGGAATGTCAGGTTTAACTTTATCATGTAAAGTTTCCTTCCTTTGATGAGTTTTGGTATCAGAGAGACTATCTACAGTACCGAGATCCTTCCTGAGTCCAGAGCTGCTACTTTCCTCAGAATATTCTTGAGTTAAAGATTTTTCTTCTCCTGTTTCAGCCTCAGATGGTTCTGACGGTGAAGTGACAGCTTGGTTGTCATCGTCGTAATCTATCACTTCGTATCCGTCTCCTTCTATTAATTCAGAAACATTAACATCTACGCCATCAATGTTAACTGTGCCTAGCTCTGCAAGTCGTTCTTCAATACTCTGACCTGGTTTCAACTCAAGTTCTAAAATCTCTGATTCAGAGTCTTCAGCAAATTTTGAAACTGACTCGCTTTCATTTTCATTTTGCTTTTCTGCACTATTTTCGGTAAATTTTTGTTTAGGCACAACTGTACTAGATGAAGAATCACTGCCTTTCAAAACTGGTTCAAAATAGTCATTTTGACTTTTAAGTGTTTTCTTAGTTTGATTATCTTCATTTATTATTTCACTGTTATTTTTTGCAATTATCTCGGATATCTGTGAGCCCTCTGTTCCAAAAAAATGTTGGGTAGAATCCAAATGTTGTATATTTGCATCCTTAAACCGTTTCTCGAATTCTTCAATGGTCAGTCGAATGTAACCAGGTGGTGGTATATGATCTCGTGGTGCATAGTACGCGTGATAAAGCTCGGACGTGCTCTTTCCAGTTTCTTTGTTTGGGTAATGGTCATTGATTGCCACCATCACCCCTAACTGCGCTTTTTCTACAGGTTGAGATTCTATTAAGTCAAAGGTTATTGACCCAAGTTTTTCATCATGTGCCTGACCATAAGAGTAGTCTTGATCTGGCTCCGATTTCAAATTATTTCCATAGCTCACTGGAACATCGTGTAATGTAACAAACTCAATGTTACTGTCTTTTCCATGACCTCTGGACAATGGTATTTTTGAATGGGGCGACTCTATGACATCAGTTTGGAAGTATTCAACATTTATATCTTTCCGATAGCCATCTGTTTTAAAATTGTCTGAATGTTCATAATGTTTAGGTAGAGATACTACTGCTTCAACAGGTGCATATGCAATGTCTCCATCGCTTCCAACATTTAGTGTTTTTGGTGGTCTGAAAGGTTGTGATGGGGCTGGAAGATTCTTTTGCGCATCATCGGGTATATATTCAACACCTACTTCTTTTACATAGGACTGTGGTGGAGGAATATAATGATTTGAAGGTGATGGTGGTCCAGGAGGTACAGGTGGGGATTGTGGGAGCTCTATTTCTTTAACTGGTGGATATTCAACATTTACTTCTCTTGTAAAAGTCTGTGGTGGAGAAGGTGAAAGACTGTGATAATTTGGACGAAGTGGTGGAGATTGTGGTGACTCTTGTACATCAACAGGTACATATTCAACATTCTCTTCTTCCACAAAGGATTGTGGGGGCTCTATTTCTTTAACTGGTGGATATTCAACATTTACTTCTCTTGTAAAAGTCTGTGGTGGAGAAGGTGGAAGACTGTGATAATTTGGACGAAGTGGTGGAGATTGTGGTGACTCTTGTACATCAACAGGTACATATTCAACATTCTATTTCTTAACTGGTGGATATTCAACATTTACTTCTCTTGTAAAAGTCTGTGGTGGAGAAGGTGGAAGACTGTGAAAATTTGGACTGGTGGTGGGGTACATCAACAGGTACATATTATAATGATTTGAAGGTGATGGCGGTCCAGGAGGTACAGTGGTGGAGATTGTGGGATTGTACATCAACAGGTACATATTCAACATTCACTTCTTTCACAAAGGATTGTGGGGGCTCTATTTCTTTAACTGGTGGATATTCAACATTTACTTCTCTTGTAAAAGTCTGTGGTGGAGAAGGTGGAAGACTGTGATAATTTGAACGAAGTGGTGGAGATTGTGGTGACTCTTGTACATCAACAGGTACATATTCAACATTCTCTTCTTCCACAAAGGACTGTGGCGGAGGACTATAGTGGTTTGAATGGGGTGGTGGTCCATCAGGTACAGGTGGAGATAGTGGGGGCTCTATTACTTTAATAGGCACATATTCAACATCTACCTCTTTCAAGAAGGTTTGCGGTGGTGGAGGTAATGGTCCAGAAAATTTTGGTGAGGCTAGAAGCTGCTCTTTCACATCATCTGTTTCATGTTCATCTTCTTTTACATAGGTATGTAATTGAGTAGGTGGTCGCAACTGAGGTTCTGATAGAAGTGGAGGAGGATCTATCACATTAATTGCTCCTTTACTGTAGCCTTTATATATTGGAGGTGGAATAATAGTTTCTTCGCTAAGGCCATGAGGTACTGGGTTTGAAAAAGGATGTTCTTTTATATCAAAATCTATTTCTTGGCCATAACCGCGAGGTTCATTATTGACAGATTTTCCATTGGCATTTAGTGATGATTGTGGAGAATAAGTAGGATGAGAACCATGAGGTTCTGGTGATTGGAGAGGAACCTGAGGCTGTACTATATTAACTGGAACATATTCAATATCAGTTACTTTGTCATAGGTATTTGATGATGGAGGAAGAGAACTATCAGGTTTGGAAGGTGAAGGTTCATTGGGTTCTGTAATCTCAATTGGGACGTACTTAACATTTACTTTTTCTTCATGTATATGTTGTTGCTCTTGTTGTGGAAAAGAAAATTCGTGAGATTTTAGTTGAGGAGGAGGTGGACTATGAGCGTTTGATGGTGGAAGGGAAATATGAGGTTGCACAATATCAACTGGAATATATTCAACATCAGTTTCTCTTTCATAATTATCAGATAATGAAGGAGGACTGTAAGATTTTTGAGGTAAGATAGGATTGTTCGGTTTTGGAGCTGAAAGTGTATTTTTTTCTATAATTTCGATAGGAGCATACTCAAAATTTACTTTTTTTTCATAAGTTTGTGGTAGTGGAGAAAGAGACCCTTGATGCTCTAGTTGGAGGGAAGGAGTAAGACTGTGAGATTTTAGCGGCAGAAAAGAAGGGGGTGTTATTATATGAAAAGGAACAACGTCAATGCCAACTCCCTTTCCATTACCATGTGAAGGTGCAGAAGAGAATCCATGAGGTTTTAGTAAAGGAGGATGACCATGAGATTTTGGTGGTGGAAAAGAAGAAGGATTTATTATGTTATCAGGAACTAAATCAGTGTTAAGTTCTTTTCCATTGCCTTGTGGTGGTGCAGAAGGGAATCCGTGAGGCTTTATCACAGGAAGAGGAGGACCTTTCGGTCTTGATAGTGAAAGAGGACGAGAATCTACAATATCAAGTGGGATGTATTCAAAGTTAACTTCTTTTCCATTGTCTTGTGATGGTGTAGAAGGGAATCTGTGAGGCTTTGGTACAGAAAGAGGAGGACCTTTAGGTTTCGGTGGTGAAAGAGGAGGAGAATCTATAATATCAAGTGGGATGTATTCAAAGTTAACTCCCTTTCCATGGGCTTGTGGTGGTGCAGAAGGGAATCCATGAGGCTTTAGTACAGGAAGAGGAGGACCGGTGGTGAAAGAGGAGGAGAATCTATAATATCAAGTGGGATGTATTCAAATTTAACTCCCTTTCCATGGGCTTGTGGTGGTGCAGAAGGGAATCCATGAGGCTTTAGTACAGGAAGAGGAGGACCTTTAGGTTTCGGTGGTGAAAGAGGAGGAGAA
The DNA here is from genome assembly GCF_004210375.1 of Tachypleus tridentatus. Taxonomy (NCBI): domain Eukaryota; kingdom Metazoa; phylum Arthropoda; class Merostomata; order Xiphosura; family Limulidae; genus Tachypleus; species Tachypleus tridentatus. The sequence goes on along the minus strand of NC_134827.1, from coordinate 93,958,176 downwards.
TCTATAATATCAAGTGGGATGTATTCAAATTTAACTCCCTTTCCATGGGCTTGTGGTGGTGCAGAAGGGAATCCATGAGGCTTTAGTACAGGAAGAGGAGGACCTTTAGGTCTTGCAGGTGAAAGAGGAGGAGAATCTATAATATCAAGTGGGATGTATTCAAAGTTAACTTCCTTTCCATTTCCTTGTGGTGGTGTAGAAGGGAATCTGTGAGGTTTTAGCACAGGAAAAGGCGGACCTTTAGGTTTTGGTAGCGAAAGAGGAGGAGAATCTATAATATCAAGTGGAATGTATTCAACTTTAATTCCCTTTCCATGGTCTTGTGGTGGTGTAGAAGGGAATCTGTGAGGCTTTAGTATAGGAAGAGGAGGACCTTTAGGTTTTGGTAGCGAAAGAGGAGGAGAATCTATAATATCAAGTTGGATGTCAAATTTAATTCCCTTTCCATGGTCTTGTGGTGGTGCAGAAGGGAATCCGTGAGGCTTTAGCACAGGAAGAGGAGGACCTTTAGGTCTTGATATTGAAAGAGGAGGAGAATCTACAATATCAAGCGGAATGTATTCAAAGTTAACTTCCTTTCCATTGCCTTGTGGTGGTGTAGAAGGGAATCTGTGAGGATTTAGTACAGGAAGAGGAGGACCTTTAGGTTTCGGTGGTGAGAGAGGAGGAGAATCTATAATATCAAGTGGAATGTATTCAAAGTTGACTTCCTTTCCATTGCCTGGTGGTGAAGCAGAAGGGAATCTATGAGGCCCTGGACGACCTTGGGATTTCAATGGTGGAATAGTAGGAGAATCTACAATATCAAGAGAGACGTATTCAATATTAACTCCCTTTCCATGGTCTTGTGGCATTAGAAAAGGAGGTCTATGAAGATTTATTGGAAGAGGAGAAGGACCATGAGGTTTTGACAGTAGAAGATGAGACGGATTTACTATGTTAACTGAAAGGCTCTCAGCATTTATTCCTTTACCATAAACATTTATAAATGGTGGCGAAGGTAGTCCATTAAGTTTTTCTGAATTCAGAGGACCATTGAATTTAGGTGTATTATGTGGTAAATGAATATTCGGTAAAAGTGCGAAACTTGGTGTTATATCAAGTGGCTGAAGCTTAATATTACCTCCTTTTCCTGGATCAGTAATCTTTAATGGTCCATAACCCTGTAATTTTGGCAACCTTTTTGGGCTATCCGTATAAAGTGGCGTTGGTTTGTGTGATTTGTAGGAAGACACAGTCACTGCAGGTGGATAATATTTAAAAATATCCTTCGACTTCTGATGGGGAGTATGTTTTGGAGGAATGTAGAATGAGTTATACCCATGCTTTCCCAATTCTCCATTCAAATTGAAGTTTCCTTTATGTTCATTACCATTATAGGTCTCTGCAGTTGAAATCGCAACTTCAGTATAGGGTGTCTGTTGTTGTATCACATTATGTAATTCATAACCTTTGTTCTGTTTGTCTTCTCCGTATTCACCGATAGTTGCATCAGACCCTCCAGAGCTCTCAAGTGTATTTCCATCTAAGTTAAACCCACCATTGGCCCCTCCTAAAATGCCTACTTGGTGATCAAGGAGACCTTCACGTAAAGGACCTTGTAGAATTCCATCTTCATGTCCAACATTGAACTTGAAATTTTTAGTTCTGTGGAAGTAAAACGGGTGTCCCGGAAGGATTGGAGTCCAACCCCCATACATAATTTGTACATCCTTCAGTTGCCTCTTTTCTCGAAGTTTAACGCCATCTGCCTTTCTCAACTGCTGTGACCAAATTGTCACAGCGACTAAGATGTACGTTGCTAACTGAAAAATTAAGAACAAAAATTTCAAACATTTTTGGATGCATTTAATTGGGTACGAATACAATAAAATAAGTATTACTTATTTACTAGAATACTGAAATACTTGAATTCTACTGAATGAGCCAATCAAATATCGTGACAGATAATGTGCTAAAATAATGCAGTAAAGAAGCAGGGACAACTCCACGAACGTTACGTTAATATCATTATCGTTACAAACATCTAAAACATTCCCCATCTACTTTTCCAGAAATTTCTCACGGCTCGTCGTAGAAAATTATAGAATTATAATACGTAGAGCAATGTTATTTCTACTTGCTATGCTGAGTGCGGATACGTACCATTAATTTAGTATTAGCATTTTACGAGGTATTATGTAGTTTGAATTATACTCTAGCTGTTTTGCAACATTTCTAACGTATTGTCATCTATCTTAAGCCTTTTAGTGACCCACTGGTTGATAAACACTGATCTGAAATACACTTCATTAATTGTTAAATTCGATTTGTAACTTTAAGAAATACAAACTGCTATTGGTAAAGAACTGAATAAAGTCAAAGTTTTAAGATTCAGCTTTTCGTATAAGAATTAACAAACGATGATTCTTGTAATGAAACGTACAATGGGTGTGATACTTTACAGTTAACTGCCTGGTCTACTGATTATTCTGGCGCGCTGCATTTCAGTGAAGTCTTTGTTCATACGAAACTTTAGTCCCTTATTATAGAGATCAACGCAAAGATATTCATGAAACCACATAATGGAGGCATTTAGTACAAGTGAACTGTGGATACAAAAATCTAAATTTTGAAACTTTTTCCGCAAATTCGCATCCTGAACTTTGGCGCCTTAGGTGCGTGATATATGAGACAGTCAAATCCCACTAAATGAGCGGAAAGAGTTGGCGATAGATGCTGTCAGAAAATAAATTAATGTGAAAATTCAAAACATATACAAGCAAACTAACAATAGAAAATGTCAGACATTAATTCTAGTCGAAAGTTAAAACAAGCAAGTAATTAAAAAGATAGACGCTGCATTATGTTTAGCTATTTTTATAGAGCGATAACGTTTAAATTTGTTATTTTAATATTTAAAATCATTTCTATAATAGACGCGTGAATTTCGTAAGCTTCAATAAAATAATATATATATTATTAATCCAACTATCTCACTTAATCCTCTGATTAAAGCGTATACAATTTGTTTCTGTCAAATCCTATATCACGTGCTTAACGAAAGTAAGTCCTCAATCTAATAATAATATTTGTTGACGTTTTCCAGTGTTGAACCATGATAAATACTTCGTCTCAAACACTAATCATGGTTGATATTTATTTCCGTGATGTCGTATATCACTGTCCCCCCCCAGTGGTTTAGCGGCAAGTTTTCGGACTTACAACGCCAAATTCCAGGATTCAGTTCTCCGCTGTGGAGAGAGTGCAGCTAACCGTTGTGTACCTATGCACTAAAAAAGAACTACATCCTACATCAAATGTTTAAATATAGCAAATACTTATTCCGTAACAATAAAACAGTAACAGTCCGATGAGGAAGTTAAGATATAAGATATAAAGATAGACAGATATATGTTGAAAGACAAATTGTGCTTAGTTCTAGAATATTTAACCATAGATAAAAATACGATATCTCTAGTTGCGGATTACAATATATTTCGATCTTGTCTTCATCACAAGTGCAAACTATAAGTAACATAATTTTCTAAAATAGATACATGAATATCCGATTTTACCACGAGCTGTGGCTATTCTACACCCAGAAGTGCATACGGTTGCATTGACTAACACCTCAAAATCTTAATTCGAAGACAGTCTGCTATTAATCATTAATCATGGCATGTCCCTTAAAAAACCATAAACTACAATATTTGTTTTGTTACAGATTTGGTAAATATATCTAAATTTAAGGAAAGTTGCAGTTTTAAAACGAATTAGCTGCCTAAAAGTAAATTGTTTGTTTTAAAATATAAATTAAAATTCAAACCTTTTCTAATGGTTGGTTGTTTTGAATTTCGCGCAAAACTACATCAGGGCTATCTGTGCTAGCCGTCCCTAATTTAGGAGTTTAAGACTAGAGAGAAGGCAGCTAGTAATCGCCACCCACAGCCAACTCTTGGGCTACTCTTTTTACCAACGAACAGTGGAATTGATCGTCACATTATAACCCCTCCACAGCTGAAAGGGCGAGCATGTTTGGTGCGATTGGGATTCGAACCTGTGACCCTAGGATTACGAGTCGAACCCCATAACCCACCTGGCCATGCTGAGCCAATTAATTTTGTGTTTCTTTCCTTTGAGTTGACCCTCACTGCGACAAAATAGGTCCAATTTGCCAGTTTAACTGTAAAACTTTTCCGGGAAAGAATACCTTAACCTCATTTTCGTCTGCTGAAGAGCAGCTGCATGTCTTAACCTCATTTTTATCTGCTGAAGCGCAATTACATGCCTTAACCTTGTTTTGTCTATTGAAGTGTACTCTTATGGAGCTTCAGCATATTCCCATGAAGCCTATTTAAATATTTACAACATCTAAAGATTTCTTGTTAAAGTAAATGTAATGTTGAACATTTCTATAATTAAACTATCTTGTTAAGGTAAATGTAATGTTAAATATTTCAACAGTTGAATAACATTATTAAAGTAAATGTAATGCTATATGTTTTCACAGTTAAACTATATTATTCAGGTAAAGATAATGTTAAATATTTCAAAAGTTAAATTACCTTGTAAAGTAAGTGTAATGCTAGCTGTTGCTGCAGTTAAACTATCGTGTTAACGTAAACGTAATGCTAGACATTTCTGCATAACTACCTTGTTAAAGTAAATGTAATGCTAAATATTTCAACAGTTCAATTACCTTGTTAAAGTAAGTGTAATGCTAGATGTTTTCACAGTTAAACTATATTATTCAGGAATGTAGGTATACTGGACGTTTATACAGATAAACTACCTTGTTAAGATAAATGTAATGCTAAATATTTCAACAGTTAAATTACCTTGTTAAGGTAAATATAATGCTAGATGTTTCTACAGTTAAACTTCCCTGTTAAGGTAAATGTGTAGTGTTACATTTTAAAATTTATTTTGGACAACTGTCCGATTTATTATATTACGTACGTTAGGTATTATGATTTCAAATAGTTGGAAATTTTAATTTCAGTGTGAATTCAGAAGTTAATTAAATGTTAATATGTATCACATTTATGATATTTGCCAACAAGATTGATACACACAATTTTATTTCTTCATACAAATATATTTTAATATAGAAAAAATAATAAAATTTATAATAACGGTTTTTACATATAATTATTTATATACGAAAGTTTTACAAATTTACAATTTATGCTGAGTCTTCTCTCTGGTCTAGAACTGAATATTTTATCGATTGTTTATGTCTACGACGAGCATATTAAGTCTGAGTTGATATTGTTACACCTCGCTTCAGCTATCGCTGTCTTTTCTTGACTAACTTCATACCCTTACAAGCCAAATTTTACAGAGGAAGGTTGATGTCTAATATCCGAATTTAACTCTTTGAAATTGAACGGCTCATATTGTTTGAAATCTATAAACATTCCTCGTCCAATCCTGTAGTTTTCCGATTAATATGCGTTAATTACAACTATAGATTCCGAGGCTTATAGCATACTGAGTATAGCTGAGAAGTAATAATAACCATTTCCCGCCACGTCAGTTTTTATATATCAGTCACGCGATATTCTCGAACGTTCAACAATGTTAGAAAACACGGTAGCGTTTTCGTAAAATAAATATTGTTGATTCTTACTATCAAGAATCTTCTACAAATTTAGAGAACGGGCAAAACTAGCGCAATATACATCTAACAATATATGCCACATGCATCAAACTGAAACATACGTAGTTATTAAAATAAACATATAACGGAAAATTCGTTACAAATGTAATGTTGAACATTTCTACAATTGAACTACCTTATTAAAGTAAATGTAATGCTAGATATTTCTACAGTTAAACTACCTTATTAAGGTAAAAGCAATGCTAGATGTTTCTGCAGTTAAATTACCTTGTTAAGCTAAATGCAATGTTTGATGATCCCAACGTCAAAACGCCTTCCTGATTTTAGTTTATATATATTAAGGTGAATTTGTATCAGAAATAAAAGATCAAACGTTACCTGTCTCATCTTCTGTTACAAATAAACTTCTTCCAACTAGTGATCTTTATAAGATCATACCTGTAGGAGAGCTCAGGCGACTGTAAGAATCACAACAAAATGCATACAACTATTCTATTACACGTTTGTTCCTCGGTCTACTGTGTTCAAATAACTAAATACGTGTCTTCTCTTTACATATATACCGGCACTCTCTTTCCTTGGGTCAAACCATGACGTCATTTTAAAAGCAACAAATCACAAGAAGGATTTTCTTAAACCTAAATCAAGGACACAAGAGTAAGTCAGTATTGCATCGGACGAACCTTTAAACCAAACCGCGGTATGCCGCAAACTGGGTCATGATCAAGGTGGATCAGTGCCGAAGGTGACAGCTTGAGAAAAAAAAACAACTCAGAAGCCTCCTGCACATAAAACCTACTATATTCCGTACATTTACTCTCTTGTATTTTATTAATTGATAAAGTAAAAGAGACCATTATTTAACCATTTCAGGGGCAAAAGTTGTTTTTCAAAAATACATTCATGCAAGTCGAGATTTACGCCAGTTTTACAAGCCAACTCACTAGGACTACGTACTCCATGTAACTGTCTGGGATAGCATTACGCGTATTTTCTCTCCAGAATTGCATTATACCATGCTTCTTTCCAAGATAGCATTACGCTCACCTGGTTAAATAATCCATTACATCAGTACCTTTTGTCCAGGATAGTATTACATGCAGCTGATTAGATAAACTATTAAAACCACTAGTTTATATCTGCAATAACACTATATCCTGTTAAATAAACTATTGAATCACTAGTTTCTGTCCCGGATGGCATTTCATCCACCTGCTAAATAAACTATTATGTCGCTAACATCTGTCAAGAAAATCACTATCCCCACTTGATCAAGTACATCAAAGGTCTAATCTGCATCCGATGTTCTAAGATATTCAGGATATATAACACGTGTGTCTCAGGGCAAGCTAAGGTCTTATAGAAATAAAGCATACAGGTGTTCGATTCCGAGGACAACACATAGATATAGTCCACTTGACAGTTTTACACTAAAAACATACACACACATATATTACTGACTTTTGAAGGGGAAACTGATTCTTGTTGAACGCTAAACTACCCATAGAGCTATCAGTGATGTGTTCATCTCGGAGTTCCAGTCCCGAAATTTAGCTGTATAAGCTCTAGCAGACAGTTGAACTACAGGGTGGTTGTACAATCCGAATAAAGTTGTAAATACATTTATATATTTATCAACTTTGTTTCAACATCCTAAGGCTTTTAAACGTGCGAATAATGTATAAACTTCGCCAAGATTAAATCATCGAAACATTTTAGTAGTGTTATTCATAAATAAAATTCGCCGGCAACAATTCCACTTTTTCCAGCAATCCAAACGATTTGTTTGTTTGTTTCTTTGTTTTTTGGAATTTCGCACAAAGCTACTCGAGGGCTATCTGTGCTAGCCGTCCCTAGTTTAGCAGTGTAAGACTAGAGGGAAGGCAGCTAGTCATCACCACCCACCGCCAACTTTTGGGCTACTCTTTTACCAACGAATAGTGGGATTGACCGTCACATTATAACGCCCCCACGGCTGAAAGGGCGAGCATGTTTGGTGAGAGCGAGATTCGAACCCGCGACCCTCGGATTAGGAGTCGAACGCCTTAACCCACCTGGCCATCACGGGCCCACGTTCAAGAAAATGGCGCTTAATTACAATTACTTTACATTTTACAAATTGTCTACATTTGTAATAAAAATACATTAAATACATCATAGTATTTCTGAATAAATAAATCTGACTTTCAAGTGTGATGTTAAGCTATGTCAGTCTTCTCGACAATGTAATGAGGACTAATGTTTAGAGTGAAACACTTGATAATTATTTGTAAAGACCCAACAAGAACTTTAAAATTACTTTCACCTGTTTATAAACAATGCGTTTAAACTAAAACATTTCAGTGTAATATATTTTCTATCAAACGTCATCCGCCATGTCTAAAAGCTATTGCTAATTTAGGGTAACAACTGGTAACTCCTTCAAAGAATTGTTTTGTGTTACTTTCTAGTGTATCTGTGATATCAATATTTTTCGTTAGTTCTCGTAACCTAAATATATTTGCGTTGCTCGAAAAAGACGGTCTATTTCTGTACTGCTGAGACGTTTGCTTCCACGGGCCGAATGGCATAACCCTCACGGAATGGAAGCAGTTTGGTGTTCCACTAATGATTCCACAAAACTCCCCAGTTGGGGGGCCAAACCCAGTCAAGGTCGTCAACCCTGTTCATTGAAACTCAAAGCAACTCTTGAATTGAGTTTGGTTGGCGCGTCGCAGAGTGTTTGGAAAAGAAAATCGCCTTAAAAATGAATGAATGTTTGAATAATGTAGAATTTAAAGTGTATGTTGATATATTAAAAGTATCAATATATTAAACATATAAATATATTAAACAGTTCACCTAATAAATTACAAGTGGTCAAACAGTTAGTGTTCTTGACTTTGGATTCGAATGTCTCTGATTCGCGTCTCAAACTCTGATACCAATAAAACAAAATAAATAACCATGTCATCCATAATTCTAACATCATAGTACCCATAAAACAAAATAATGCCCCATATCAACTGTAACTATAACGATATAGTACCAGTAAAACAGAAGAAATACCAATGTCAGCAATAACTCTAATATTATGATACCAGTAAAACCTAAGAGAGACCGATGTCACCCATAATTTTAACATTATGGAACAAGCAAAACAGAGACTTTATCCAAGTGAACCATATCTCTAGCATTATGATACCAGGAAGACAGAAGAAATACCCTTGTTAGCCGTAACACTAACATTATGATACCGTAAAAAAAAAAAAAAAAAAGGCCCACATCAGCCGTATCTCTACCAACAAAACAAAAGAAATCTTCATTTCAGCCTTAACTTTAAAATTATGCTACTGGCGAAACAGAAGAAATACGAAAAAGAAACAAAAGCGTTTTATATTAGACAACAAAATTTATGTATCACAAAGATCAAGATAAGAGTGGATTTCTTTTAGCTGCGGTATATAAACACATAAATTGGCTGTCAGTTGTTATTTTTCAAATACAAACTTTTAGTTTATAGCTCTATTTCTTGACCAATTTGAGATTTAAAACAGCCGAGACTCTTGAGGATTCCCCTTTGTTTATAATTCACATGGTAAATATATATCAAAAACGGCTCGTTTGGGTTGATAAAATTTTTTTACGTAGAGGAGTGAACAACGTTTCGACTTTCTTCGGTCATCGTCAGGTTCACTAATTTAGCAGTGTAAGACTAAAGGGAAGGCAGCTAGTCATCATCACCCACCGCCAACTCTTGGGCTACTTTTTTACCAACGAATATTGGGATTGACCGTCACAATATAACGTACCCACGCCTGAAAGGGCGAGCATGTTTGGCGCGACAGAGATGCGAACCCGCGACCCTCAGATTACGAGTCGCACGCCTTAACCCACCTGGCCATGCCGGGCCTTTAATGTTGGTTTAAATAAAATGGGAAAGCAACATTCCGGGTTTCGCACTATTAGTCAAATTTACGTTAGGAATGTCTGAATTGTTTGTTTCATAGCGTCACGCACAGCTACACCGAATTTATCTGCGTTTAACCGATCATAATTATTTTTGGCGGTGACGAAGCGCGAACCTTAGATTGATAATATAGCACAATAAGGACTAGGCCACGCTCGGCACGAATATTAGGATAATTACGAAACAACGTCAGACAAAATAACACAAAATAAAGCTTTTAAACATTATGTCATCTACCGGAATCTAAAGTTAATAATAACTGTTTTCAATGTTTTAGGTGTTAACAGAAGTTTGGAAAAACTGTTTTAGGTGTTAACAGAAGTTTCAGAAGGTCGAAAAACTGTCAACAAGTGGGTTTCTCGTCATCACTGATTGTAACAAATTGTGTAAAAATTAGAACCATTTCTATTTCTTTCTGAAATGTTCTCTTGATATTTGGTACAAAATTAAAAAAACAACAATAACTTATACTCAACAATAATGCTATGTTACTAGGAGTTTACCAAACTGAAGATAAAGTACACTAAACTCATCAGCCGTAGTCAGTCATAAGCGATCATCAGCGAGCATAACCAAGACAAAACCGGAAGTGTTTGATAACGCATGTGCATAATGACGATGTTTAAGCGGAAGCTTTCAAAAACACGTGCCTGTTATTATCAAGCCAGAAAAGTTGAGAAGTCGGGCCCGGCATGACCAAGCGCGTTAAGACGTTCGACTCGTAATCCGAGGGTCGTGGGTTCGAATCCCAGTCGCAACAAACAGCCGTGGGGGCGTCATAATGTGACGGTCAATCCCAGTATTCGTTGGTAAAAGAGTAGCCCAAGAGTTAGCGGTGGGTGGTGATGACTAGCTGCCTTCCCTCTGGTTTTACACTGCTAAATTAAGGACGCCTAGCGCAGATAGCCCTTGAGTAGCTTTGCGCGAAATTCAAAAAACAAAAAAACAAATAAACTTGAGAAGTCCAGCAATGGGTATTCATTCAAACACTCAAAATCAGACAAACACCAAAACAGCATTGTATACTTAAAACTAAGGAAATTATCCGATTCTACAATAGATTTTGAGGAGCAAACAGGACTCGTAATCAGTGCAATTCAAAAGTAGATTATATCAGGTCATCGTTTAAGCAATGTCCTATTTTAGGTTCAGAAAAATAGAACGGATTTCAAACGATTTTAATGTTACTTGATCACTAATTTATGTTCCATTATTATTAATTACTTCTTGCCAACAATTCACAAGCTTCTGAATGCCACTTCTATAAAATTCTTGGGATTTGGAGGAAAACAACTTAGAGAGGGTAGTTTTGACATCTTCATGTGTTCCAAGTTCTTTTCCATCAAGATAATACTGCAAACTTCGGAATAGATGATAATCAGATGGGGCAAAGTTTGGAGAATAAGAAGGATGTGGAAGTTTTTCCCAGTCTAGCTCTTCAATCTTTACAGATGTGATCCTTGCTGTATGGGGCCGTGCGTTATCATGGTATAACACAACACCTTTACGATTGATCAAAGCAGGTCTCTTTTCCTTCAGTGCAATATTCAAGCGCTCTAACTGTTGACAATAGAAGTCTGACGTAATCGTTAAATTGAGTGGCAACAACTAAAAGTGGATCACACCAACAATATCCCACCAAACACTTAACAAGACTCTCCTAGAGTGAAGGTCCATTTTGGGCTGTGATTTAGCCAGTTTTTATGCATTGTCTACGGCGATAAACATTTTTATAACATGTCCATTTTCATCTCCAGTCATTATCCTGTCCAAAAAGGTGAGTTACGTTCGCAAGAGTGTAGAGGAGTCCAAATGTCCACTCTTTCTCTAAGGTTGGCTTCTGTCAAATCACAGGGAACCCATTTTCCAAGTTTTGACACCTTTCCAAACTGTTGCAAATGACGGTGAACTGTTGAATGGGTTGAATCAAGCTTCTGTGCTAGTTCTTCAACTATTACAACACAATCTTCATCAAGTGTAGCTAGCAGCAAGTCATCATTAAACTCAACAGGACGACCTGAACGTGGCGAATCACTTAAGCTGTAATCACCTGATCTGAACTTCTGAAACCATCTTCGACACTTTCTTTCATTGAGAGACTCCACACCATAAACATCTTGAATGTTTTGTGCAGTTTCTGCTGCATTATTGCCTTTTAAACTCATAAAACATTATATGTCTAATGTGTTCCTCAGACACATCTATCTTTATAAGGGTTTATTTGATTAATGATCTGAAAAAGTGGAATTGAATTAGTTTTCTTTTATTTCTCTCAAAATTTTGTACACATCCTACTATATATTTTAGCCATTAAAGCCCTCTAGAAAGAGAGAAATAATGATGCACTTTCTGTGTTAAATTTCCCAACATTACTTATGGGATGACCTGATAGATAACCAGGAATTACAAAAAGTTATGTTACTGCACAGTTGTTAACTTATAAGTTGGAGTCACAATAATTACTGTCACTGAACAATATATAATTTATAACCAAAAGTGTGTTTGTGTTTGTCTATAGCAAAGCCACATTGGGCTATCTGCTGAGCCCACCAAGGGGAATCGAAAACCCCTGATTTTAACGTTGTATATCCGGAGACATACCGCTGTACTAGCGGGGGGCAACTAAAAGTTACAACAATTAGTGTTACTGACCAACAAGTAACTTATAACCAGGACCTACAACAATTAGTGTAGCTGAACAGAAAACAACTTATAACTAGAAGTTACAAAAATTAGTGTTACTGAAAAATAGATAATTTATAACCAGGAGTTACAACAATTAGTGCCATTCAACAATAGATTATCTATAACTAAAGTCACAACAATTAGTGTTTCTCAAAAATAGATTATCTATAACTACAGTAACAACAATTAGTGTTACTGAACAGTAAATAGCTTATAACTTGGAGTTGCAACAATTAGTGTTACTGAACAGTAAATAACTTATAAATAGGAGTTAGAACATTTAGTGTTACTGAACAGTAAATCGCTTATAGTTACAACAAATAGTGTTACTGAATAATAAGTAACTTATAACTAGAAGTTAGGACAATTAGTGTTACTCAACAGTAAATAACTTATAATGAAGAGTTATAACAATTAGTGTTACTAAACAGTAAGTAGCTTATAACTAGGAGTTACAAAAATTAGTGTAACTCAACAATAGATTTTCTATAACTAGAGTTACAACAAATACTGTTACTGAACAGTAAATTACTTATAACTAGGAGTTAGAACAATTAGTGATTTTTACTGAACAGTAAATAACTTATAACCAGGAATTACAACAATTAGTTTAACTGAACAGTAAATAACTTATAACCAGGAGTTCAGCAATTAGTGTTACTGAACAGCAAATAACTTATAACTAGGAGTTACAACAAATAGTGTTACTTAGCAGTAAATAACTTATAACTAGGAGTTGCAACAATTAGTGTTACTGAACAGTAAATAACTTATAAATAAGAGTTAGAACATTTAGTGTTACTGAACAGTAAATCGCTTATAGTTACAACAAATAGTGTTACTGAATAATAAGTAACTTATAACTAGAAGTTAGGACAATTAGTGTTACTCAACAGTAAATAACTTATAATGAAGAGTTATAACAATTAGTGTTACTAAACAGTAAGTAGCTTATAACTAGGAGTTACAAAAATTAGTGTAACTCAACAATAGATTTTCTATAACTAGAGTTACAACAAATACTGTTACTGAACAGTAAATTACTTATAACTAGGAGTTAGAACAATTAGTGATTTTTACTTAACAGTAAATAACTTATAACCAGGAGTTCAACAATTAGTGTTACTGAACAGCAAATAACTTATAACTAGGAGTTACAACAAATAGTGTTACTGAGCAGTAAATAACTTATAACTAGGAGTTAGAACAATTAGTGTTACTTAACAATTGATTGTCTATAACCAGGAATCACAATAATCAGTGATACTGAACAGTAGATTATCTATAACAGAAGTCATGACAACTTTGAACTGGTATAGTTAAACTAAAACCTATGAATTTCTTTGTAGCATTTGTGTTGGACGCACCTTTCCCCTAACAGCAATGCATAGATAAATTAAGGATAAACTTTATGTATTTCACAGTAAAATATATATGAGTGTGTGTAACGAGGTAATAAAGGCTGTTTTTGTCAATAGTAGGCTTAAAGGCATGTTTATCAGTAGTAGGCTTAAAGGCATGTTTATTTTGTCAATAGTAGGCTTAAAGGCATGTTTATTTTGTTAGTAGTAGGCTTAAAGGCATGTTTATCAGTAGTAGGCTTAAAGGCATGTTTATTTTGTCAGTAGTGGGATTAAAGGCATGTTTATTTTGTCAGTGGTAGGATTATAGGCATGTTTATTTTATTAGCAGAATAATTAAAAGCCTATTTCGTTTAAACACACGTTTGCTTCTCAGTAGTATGTATATGTACTCAGTAGTATATGCATACACCCCATCATAAACGATCTGTTTATTTGTTAAGTATTGTATGTATGCACTCCAACAAAATTAAAACATGTTTATTTTTTAGTGTATCAAAATGATTATTGTTAGATTAAACAACTGTTTCTTATATTTGTTGAATGTAAATAACGTAAATTCCTTCCTCAGTTATATATTTCTGTATTTAAGACCTGTTAATTTCTGAAAGTGCGTATCTACATATATATATATACACTACAGTATCAAAGGCCACTTATTTCTTAAATGTTATGCATTTACTCTAGGATTAAATACCTATACATGTTATGTTATTCAGGATCAGAGAACTATATTTTTGTGTAATATTATGTAAATATGCTACAGTATGAATAACCTGTTTGTTTCTCTTTCCTTTAGTATTAAGTATATAAACTGCAAGATTAGAATCTTATTTATTTCTGTATTTATATATACATGCTGTAGGAGTAAAGACTTGTTTATCTCTAATCCCGAAGTGCATACAGTTACTATCGAAGAAATAAACTAAATATATGTCTAATCCTGGAGTACGTACAGTTACTATCAAATAAATTAATTATGTACTCCAGGATCAGACATATATTTAGTTTATTTCTTCGATAGTAACCGTATGTACTCCAGGATTAGACATATGTTTAGTTTTTCAGTAGTATGTACTCCAGGATTAGACATATGTTTAGTTTATTTCTTCGATAGTAACCGTATGTACTCCAGGATTATACATATGTTTAGTTTATTTCTTCGATAGTAACCGTATGTACTCCAGGATTAGACATATGTTTAGTTTATTTCTTCGATAGTAACCGTATGTACTCCAGGATTAGACATATGTTTAGTTTTTCAGTAGTATGTACACATACATATGTTTAGTTTTTCAGTAGTATGTACACAGACATATGTTTAGTTTTTCAGTAGTATGTACACATACATATGTTTAGTTTTTCAGTAGTATGTACACAGACATATGTTTAGTTTTTCAGTAGTATGTACACAGACATATGTTTAGTTTTTCAGTAGTATGTACTCCAGGATTAGACATATGTTTAGTTTTTCAGTAGTATGTACATCAGGATTAGACATATGTTTAGTTTTTCAGTAGTATGTACACATATAGTGCTTCATTAAGTACCTGTTTATTTCCACACTATTTTGTATATTTTACAGAATTAATTTAGAATTTAGACTATTTCGCTCTTTAGTACTATGTAGGAGAGTCCCCCGATAGTACAGTGATATGTCTCCGGACTTACAACGCTAAAATCAGACGTTCGACTTCCCTCAGTGGGCTGAGCAGATAGCCCCATGTGGCTTTGCTTATTATAAGAAACACAAACATACAGTATGCACGAGTAAAGGCCTCTTTATTTCATCAGTCTCGTATATGTTTTCGAATATTAAATTCCTTTTCATTTCCTGGGTAGTATGGATATATAACTCCCAGATTAAAGACCTGTTTACTTTGTTCAGTAGTATGTATGATACACTCCACGTTTGAAGATGCATTTCTTTCTTCAACGTTATGTATACCAAGATTAGAGACATACACATTCTCTCTATAATACGTATATTGCACAGAATTCGATATTAGTACATTTCCCCAGTAAATATTAACACTAACAAAGATCAAAGTCTGTACATCTTTCACAGTACAGGGTGGCCCGTAAGTCCCTACTCATTCCTATGTTATTATGTTATATTCAATTATGCGTGTATTTTAAATTTGTTTCTTTTTTTTCAGTGTAATATGGCCAATGTAATCCCATAAACACTTGAAGAACATGGCGTCGCATAATATTATGCAGCGAGAATGAGGGACGGCACACAGATACACTGCATACATAAGATATAAGGATGGGTAGGGACTTACGGGCCACCCTGTACTATATATATACATATATATCATTGACTGTAATAGGCTTGTTCCCTTTGTCATTCTGTTAAGAGTATTTTCACACGTATTTCTTGGTAATGTTCAACAATATATATCGTCACTTAGCAATAAAACTACCATCTGAATGTTCTTAGGCCAACTATGGTGTTTACGTTAAATGTTCAATATCAATGTTAATTTATCAGAAAGGTTTCTCTTTATTTCTTTGATAACTTCGGTGATAAAGCAGAAAAATATTTAAATTCAGAAGTTTTATGGCATTGAGTTCAAGCCAAAATTAAAAATAAAATTTCCCAAGTAATATATCAACTAAGCCTTACCTTACTCTTATGTATTACGCCTATTATTACTCACATCATAGATTCAGTGTTTAAAATATTTTAAGTGGCCAATATATGTTGATTAACAAATATTCTGTTGGTACTGTAACACATATGTTACCTACTTGGTCTTAAAAAATAAAAAATTAAAATTTATTACTACTAATGTCTTTTATTTTGGGTGGAGCCCAAATAATTGAAAGATTGTGTCGGTGTTTAAAAAGTTTTAAGTGGTAAATAAACGTTAATTAATAAATATTATTTTAACGTACATAAATTTTCTACTCGGTCTTAAAACATTAAAAAGTAAATGTTTTTAATAGCAAATATATTTCATCTTTTGTACAGTCGAAAAAGTTCAAAATTTGTGACGAAACTTTTGCACTATCTTTTCTAATTCCTGCCCTAAAATACAGTGAAAACGCTCAAAAGTGTTATTTAAGTCTCGTTCATGCTTTTTCACTATAACATTTCATTTTTTTGCGTAATAGTTTACTCAAAATGTGGTGATTAAAAAATCACTTCTAGACTCATGAAATAAGTGAAGTGTGGGCACATTTTTGAGGCTCGGACAAATTCATTTTAGTTAAATTCTATAATATTCGTTAATCAGTCACTGTTTCTCATCACTTTTGATGCGTTTTTATACTAGCATATAAAGCAGGATTACAGACCATAGGCGCTACCAGGTGCAGGGATCTCTTGGTACTAATCGCAGCTGCATTTTAATTAGGCCCGGCATGGCCAGGTGGGTTAAGGCGTTTGACTCGTAATCCGAGGGTGGCAGGTTCGAATCCCCGTCGCACCAAACATGTTCGCCCTTTCAGTCGTGTGGACGTTATAATGTGACGATCAGTCCCTCTATTCCTTGGTAAAAGAGTAGCCCAAGAGTTGACGGTGGGTGGTGATGACTTGCTGCCTTTCCTCTGGTTATACACTGCTAAATTAAGGACGGCTAGCGCAGATAGCCCTCGAGTAACTTTGCGCGAATTTCAAAAAACAACAACAATCTTTTTTGTTATAACGACAAATCGAATATTTAGGGTTGCAAGAACATTAGAACGTGACGCTATAATTACTCAGTTCCTCTTTCGTTGGCGCAAATAGCCTAGATGCTTTGCGCCATTAAACACCAAACCAACCAACCAATCCTCATTCGTTTACTAATGTGTTCCATCAACCTTGCTAAGTTCCTTGTGCTAGACTGCTGTTCTCTTGTGGTTTACTTAGGCCTACATGAGTTGTTGATTTCAGATAAACCACCTCTTCCTCCCTGAAAAAACTGACAATGCCCATTAAGACTTGCCCATTTTGTATGTTAATCTGTGGATATAACAGCCAAATTTCTGTCTGTATATCACGATCTATTGCTCCTGAATGGTCAATCGTAGAAAGAAAATATTTATAAAAATGCTTCTATCCAAGAGTAAATTACAAGAATATTATTAACTCTTTTGTAATTCTTAAAATTTCACAGCGATATGAACATTGGTCCATTGTTTTTCTTATGTGCTGTATGGTAAATCTGAGAAGAAACACTTATTAAGAACAAAAATGTTTCTTTTCTAACGATATTTCACGAAGAAAGCGGAACTTTCTCTGTCAGGTGATTGAAATAAATATTTTGAAGATAGGAGCGTGAACTTAAAAATGAGTAAAGAGATTAGGTTTAGTTTGAATATCACACAAAGCTATCTTTGCTAACAGTCCCTAGTTTAGTAGTTAATCATCACCACCCCCCTGTCAACTCCAGGGCTACTTTTTACCAATGAGTAGTAAGATTGACCATCACATTATAAGGCTCCCATAGCTAAAAGGGTGAGCATGTTTATCGGAGAGGGTTTCGAACCCGCAAACGGCAGACTGCGAATTGAATACCCTAAACATCTGCTGCATAAAAGAGAAACGTTTTTGAGTACATATTTGTTGTTTGGTGGTGGTTTATATTTTAGGCCATGTTGGATTCTGCACAAGTATACTTTTATAATACAAAGCCAAATAAACTGATTTTAACTGAATTGAATATCTCCCATTTTACACTTTTTAAAGAATAAAAATTGGTAAAAAGCGCTCACTTTGGTAGAGATCTTTTCTTGCGCTCAGTAAAATGACAAGGAACGATGGCATTCAGTAGAAAAAAAATTCCCGTAGCTACTTAACAAACCCAAGCACTCTTTTGTGCTGGATGCAATCATCGCAACAAAACCAAAACATTTTGCCAGAAATACATAATATTTAGTCTCCTTTGTTTAAAATCAAACTGATTGTAATTTTGCACATTTAAATAACAAAATACAGTTGTAAACGGCTCAGGAAGTCATACTGTATATAAGGTAAGATCCAAGGCATTAGTTTGATTGCACATTTTTTAATTATTCATCACTATTTTTAGAAAATTTACTGTTTAATTGTTTCGTGATAATACGTTAACAAATCATGAATAACATATCTGTACGGTTTTCACAATTGTATGTGTAGAGCCCAAGGTTAGAGAACCGAATTTGTTAGTTATTTCAAAATAACATGAAGACAAACCAGAATTAAAAACCGATAAATATATATAGCAACATAAATATATAGCCCAGGATTTAAAACAAAAACGAACTTTTTCAAAATATTATATGTTTATAAACAAGGATTCAAGCCCCGTACTTTTTCACAAATGCGTATAAGTGAATATTGTGACTTCTGTGTTTCCACGGCAGCTTATATGTATATAAATCAGAATTCAACGCCTATTCATTTCCATAAAGGAAATACGTACATCAGTATATATGATGAGAACAAAACTAATTGGTAATATATTTAAATAAAACACAAGACAGGAACGACCGTTTAAGTTTTGTCAACCACATTTATAAACAGACCCACCATTGATAAAAGTTTTCGTATCTTAATATAGGCTAAGTACAAAACACAGTGAATTCACATTTTAGTGTTAAGTGATTACATCTGGAGAAAAGCAACGACCGACAAAAATAAATCTTCTTCGTTGTATATGAACGTTGTATAAGTAGCCGATAGGAATTCAAAAGTGGGCGTCTAACTGCAGGCAGCGGTTTGTGTTATAATTACGGCAAGTCAAACACCGGTCAGTAAACTAGGCCATGATTTCCCTCCTTAAGTGACTTACAGAACAAAATACAATATATCTACGGAATTTTTTGTTTCGATAGTTTCGTCTATTTTACTTTATATATATGCACATGCATCTGTGTATAACTTTGATTATTTTTTTTCTACTTTCAGTTCTTTCGAATCGTTATGGAACGAAGACAGTAGTCGTCCCCCCCCGGTGACTCAGTGGTAATCACGATGGATCATATGGATAATAAAGCTTAAGATCATGGTTCGATCCCAATAGTAACCACAACGCAAGTGGCCCATTGTGTAGCTTTCAACTTAACAGAAACCCAGAAAGCCCCCCTTTGGCTTGTAATTCTGAGGAAGAGAATTATGTATAATATAACCACATATCAGTACATTATAAAAACGTTATAATGTGAAATGGATACATAGAAAGACATTCGGCCGAATATTGGTGATTTTGATACCTTACAGGCAGGATACTTTGAGTTGGTGTGTTCTGTACAAGCCACGGTCAAATCCCACGACGGTAAGAAATGAGTGCTGTTAACTAGCTAACTTCCTTCTAGTCCATGTGTTTAAAGTTAGGGACAGCTACGTGCAGAAGCCTTAGAGAAAATTCATAGAGAAACGAGGCCTTCTACAAAATCATTCACACAGCTACACGCCGCTAGTTGAGTTTTAATAGAAAAGGGAGCACTTTAAACTTGAGTTCGTCTTTTTTAATAATTTATATTAACTTTCTATCAATACAATATTTTACAACAAAGAGTTGAAAATGGTTGTTTAGATAAATAAATAAAATTATAAAAAAGTTTCACTATGATTACAGTTTTGTTTTGTTTAACTAAAATAAAAATTATTTAAGCGAATAAAATGAATCCAAAGCACAAAAGTAAAAGTACCAGCTGGAACACGTGAAAACATTAGTTTTCTTTCTAGGGTTTCTAAACTGAATGGTTTGTTGTCTGGTTTTGTTGGTGAATGCACTTAAGTTGGTAGCTCCACCTTTGTTTCATGTTAATCCCTGGTTGAGATACAACAAAAGATTTACAAGTTTAGATAGAAAAACTCGCTATGTAACAATGATTCATCACGTCGTGTTACTTGTTTTCTGTAATTCTAACAACTAAAAATAAAGTTCATTCTTTCTGTTGCCACAGCTAGCGTTTATTTATTGTTTATTTCTTTTCGTAGCCAGACAACGAGTGACATCATCAGCTAAATCTTCATAAATAACATTTCGGATCAAAGTCGAGGAGTTCGCTCCGTACAGTACGGTGTAATAGTTGAAAGTTAACACTTTAAACAGCATATATTCTTCGACAATTTTTCTGAATTAATTTAGATATGATTGAGGTATGCAGTTGTTGGTTACACCAGATTAAGAAGCGATTTGAAAAATACTGTTTATATAAATCTTGTGGATTAAACGAAGTCTGCAAACAGATGATATAAACCGAAGCCAAACGTTTATGCTATCATGATGGCTTCTAAAGTATTTAAGTGAAAACAAAACAAAACAAGCGTTTTTTATAATAGTTATGTGACCCCACACGTCTGTGCATATATTACTCAGTAAAAACAGAAACTATAATGCTTATAAGTCGGTCTTTCTTTTTATGTGGTTTGTCTGATTGTTGTTCAGCGTAATGTTGCACAATGGGTTATCTGTACTGTAACCACGACTGGTATAGAAATTCGGTTTTTAATGTTATAAATCTTCAGATTTACCAGTGAGGTTTTTTTATTAAAAATTATTTCCATAAAAACAAAGACATTTATTTTTAAATTGTGAAAGTAGAATGTGTCTTTTTAAAGTTCCTGTTCTAATCTTCATTCTTAAAATCTCACCAGATATCTTATAAAACTAATGCATTTTTTTCTGTTGACTGTTATACCAATGAATGTTTCATTGTATCGAAAAGAAGAAAGTAGCCCACCTCTATTTTAGTTTTAGTTATACGGTACTAAAATACGAATTAGAATAAGTTCTTAAACAGTCTCTTTATTTCATAACTCTTAATAATACAAAATCAGTATCACATAATTTGTTATTTTTCATTTTGACCTTAATTCCACGAATGAAGGGTCGGGCAATTGTTATTGGCAGAAACAAATATAGTAAGATTGTGTTCGATAGCAGGGATTCAAACTCGTGACCCCTCAGACTGCGAGTCGAGAGCCTTAACCACCATGCCAGGTCCACCACACAAATTAATTTGTCAGTAGCTGTACCGAGGTTTTCTTCTATACATTTAAGGTTAGTATATCAAATACGGTCATTTTCAGAATCGGTTGGCCGATGACTTCGCGTTGAGGTTAAAGGCTTATAACGCTGAAGTTCCAAGTTCTATCCCTATGATTGATACTGTATAAATGGCCTATTGCACAACTTTGCTCTTAGCAACAAATAAACAAATCAAAATCGGTCCTTTAAAAGGCGTGTACTAAATATATTTCGTGATTGTCTGATTTCTTGACGTGTGTTTTTTTCTATAGGTATTTTTCTGAGTGTACTTATCTGTATTTTGGCAATTTAAACTTCTACACGCACGACCCAGTAGTAAACTCGCCTTCCGCGCAACCTCACGAATGACGCAATTTGAAGAAGCCAACAGGAGTTTAAGAATACTGTTGTAGTGAGTTGTTTTTTTTTGCTTTTTGCTAGACGTTTGGGTGGTTTTTGCCCAGACAGGGTTTTAACGTCACGTGATAAGCGCATTTCTTGATGACTGGTGCTTTCTTGAAAGTTTATAAACGGAAACAAATTTAGCGAATAAAACGCCAGGATAACTAAAGATAGTTGTCAATTAATTGGTATGTAGCATTTGAAACTGTTGTTTGATTAATGAATCAGCCAGTTAGTTAGATCAGTACTTTGAATTCTGACTTTGAGTTTTTGACAATGCAATAGACTACTAGACGTACAGTATCTACAAGAGAGTTAGCACGTTTGGATTGGTTTGTTTTGAATTTCGCGCAAAGCTACACGAGAACTATCTGCGCTAGCAGTCCCTAATTTAGCAGTGTAAGACTAGAGGGAAGGCAGCTAGTCATCACCATCCACCGCCAACTCTTAGGCTACTCTTTTACCAACGAATAGTTGGATTGACTGTCACATTATAACGCCCCCACAGCTCACAGGGCAAGCATGTTTGGTGTGACGGGGATTCGAACCCGCGACCCTCAGGTTACGAGTCAAGTGCCTTTATCCACCTGGCCATGCCAAGCCAATCTAGCAAGTAAATGACTATTTATTAGTGTTGGTGAAGTCAGCTTTATCATTCATTACATTCGTGACGCTTTTACAAGTCGGAGAAATAGAATTGTTTCGTTACCATTATGGGAAGTGTACTTTGTGGTCTAATTTAAGAAATTATCTAAGATAGCTCCCAAAACTTTGCCAAAGGAGAAACGTCTTTATGTAAAAAATAAACTAAAGACCCAGCTTGAAGGTGACGACGATAAGAGCTGAAAGATAAACTGACACAAAGGAAAGGCAACCACAAAGTAAGAAACGGAAAAATAACAGCTGATTAAGAAGAAAAGTCAGAAAATAAAAAAATAGATCTAGGAGAAAGAGATATAATGTTAATAGGAGTTTGGAAGAAGTTTAAAAAAAATTAAAAGGAGATCGAGAAAAAAAGAAGGAATTTAAGAAGTGCCATTCTAGATCAGATTGATACAATAAAAGTTATAAAATGTAAATACGAAGGTTTAAAAATTCTGTATGAGGTATATAGAATGATCACAGATGTTAAGTACATTATATTAATTAAAATGACTTTATGGCCTCACCACGTTGTTACAGCCCATGCTATCAAACCTTTATCCGACAACCATGTATTCCAAAATTGTTGTGCAGTATAACTTCCTTTGTAAAAGTCTTCGTTATAAAGATGTCACAGTCAAAGCGCGCATCTACACCTTATATGCTTTCCATAATCTGTGTGATGTATGAGGACGTTTCCGGAAATTCATATGTGCTGCATTTAGTGCCTTGAACAATATGGAATAGCATGAATACTCATCTCATTCTCCAGAATGCTTCAACAGATAGATATATTGTAGTAAAAACTTAAACACATGTTATTTGTGTTCTTGATTATTGTCATGATGTAAAATAGTATTTAGTTTAGACGTTATTAATTTATTTGTTTTGTGAGTGAATATTATATAAATATTTAGTTTTGTTCATAACAAAAGAATTAGAAGCAATTATTTTAAAGTAAACATTATGACAAGTTTAGTTACGTAAATCGGTAAGAGTCGTACATTGTGTTTGTAACTCAAGATTATGTCTGATGAAGCATAATATTCATTCTACCTAAAAATCCACTCCCATCGTCATTAAAATCCACTTATAATAAACAAATAGACTCCAGTCGTATGTCAAAACCCCCCTTCCACAAAATGTTTAAACTTTGATTATATATTACGGCTGGTATCGGTTACTAAAATAATTGTTCTTTGTATTGAGAACAAAGCTGCACAAGGGCAATTTATGTTCTACCCACCTCGGGTAACAAAACTCGGTTTTGTAACAATAGAGCACTTATGTCTCCAGGACACACAGCTGTGCCACTGGGGGGGGGGGGAGGCTAGTGAAGGAAAACTCGAACTGTATAAAATTTCAACTGAAGGCGCCAGGCGCCTCCTTACTGTTTATTCTTATTAATTACATAACATGGCCCTTATGGATAGTAATATAATACGACATTTTCTTTAGCATGTTTAAACAGAAAAATGATTAAGACGCTTAGATTAGTCGACTGATCGCCACCTCATGTTTGAATTGTATGAAATACACCATCTATTCCACAATTTGTTCAATGAATATTTTCATCATATATCTGTGTTTGAGTTCGTGAATGTATTAACCATCTTGTCTTTTTTGAAATTTACATTTATTATAAGCCAAGTATGTGTGAATTAAAACTTGATAGATGGAAGCAAGATCGAGTAAAATTATCATATTAATTCTAAGATAATTAAGAAAACATTGAGAAAGTTAAAGAACGGTAAGTCTCCTGGGCAAGATAAGATTTTCCTAAGGATTTTGATGGAGGTTGAGGGCTAAATAAGTAAACTAATAGCTACTTTTTTGTGTAAGTCCTTGAATAGTAGACAAATACCAGAAGATTGGAAGGTGGCTAATGATAAAACTGTCCCAGTAATTATAGACTCATTAATCTTACATCACCTGTGGGGAAAGATTTGAAAAGCCTGATAAGACATCATTTGCAAAATCATTTAGCATTGTTTAGAATTTTATTAGGTTGGCAGGATCGTTTCACTAAAAGAATCCTCGCCTTTCAAATCTTTTGAAATTCTTTGCAAATGTTACTTATTATGTAGATGAGGAAAAGAGTATAGATTTGGTGTTTCTGTATTTTCAGAAAGTATCTGACAAGTTGCCACACTAAAGACTTGAAAAATTCTCCATGTAGCTGTGGAAGATAAGTTAGTAAATTGGATATAAGAGTGGTTCGATGTAAAGAGAGTTGTTACACTTGGAGTTCAGTTAAACTGGAATAATGTCATAAGTGGAGCACCTCAGGGCTCAGTCTGACATAGATGAAAGAATGGTCAATAAATTGCTTAACTTTTCTGATGATGTCAAAGTATTGGGCTTTGCTGGTTGTGAAGAAGATGCTGCTACTTTACGTAAGGACTTAAATCATTCAATGAGTTGATCAAATACATGGCAGATGCGTTTAATTATAATAAATGCAAGATAATACATGAGGGTTACCATAATTTGGATGATAATAACCTTAACAGTGTTATGAAGGAAAGTGATCTCAGTGTAATGATTGGATGGCTGGAGAGACTGATCAACTGTTGCTAGTGGTAGAGGAAATAGGATTTCAGGATGTATCTACAGAAATATTGATTATAAGTAAGTCTAAGTAGGTAATAATTTCATTGCATTGATCACTGGTTAGGCCACATTTCGAGTATTGTGTTCAGTCTTGTTCTCCTTACTTTAGGAAATATCTCGAATTGCTGGAAAGGGTTCAGAGAAGGGCTACTAGAATAATATCTAAGAGGGAAAGGTTGTCATAAGAGGAGAGGTTAAGACCCATGAAATTATTTTTCTTTAAGAAAGAAAAAAGAAGAGTTAGAAGTGATTTGATTGAGGTGTTAAAGAGATTGATCGTGTTGATACGTCATATTGTTTTATACTTAATGGTAAGATTGGTAAGACTAGGGTACACGAATATAAATATAGGCAAGGTAGAAGTCATCTTCAGATGAGACAATGTTATTTTTCTAACAGGGTGGTTGGCATTTGGAACGCGTTGCCTCGGATGCTGTGGAAGTAGTTTAAGAGAAAGCTTGACAACTATATGAATGATAAAAGCTGGCTGTTTGTTTTTCTAATCATTTTAGTTTCGTTTCGAGGATGAAACAGCCTAGATGGACCAGTATGTCTCTTGTTTTCCCTAAACGTTATGTTATGTTAGCGCGCCGATCTGCGTATCAGAAGGCCTAAAATAGGCCGTGACACGCTGCTTACCACGCTTTGGGCTTTTATTAGTAGGAATGCTATTCGTTAAGAGCAGCCGTGTATTTACGAGCGGTGCTGTTGCTTTAATCATTAGTTCTTAATTAGGGTTGGCTACGTCTGAACTCTAGGGGACTTTGACGTGGCTGTTAATCCATGTCTTGAATTAATTCCTTCTGAAGAAACAAATAATTATTTTAAAATATCAAAACATACAAATAGTCATAAAAAAACCATTTAAAACATGGTCCTACAGTTCTTGTATGAAGATGTCTTAACTAAACTGAATTCAGAATTGCTTAAAAACTTTAATAGTCACAATCATCATTAATAATATAGCAAAAAAAAACACTCTCAAATGGAATATCGCAATATCATTTTTAAAACGTGTAATAACTTCCAATATACTTGATGTAATAGATATCGAATTAAACAGATCATTATATCTATAAACAGGTCACTTGAGAATCAACACTATAAAATCTTGGCTATTTATGCTTTAGTCAGATAGACATACCTTCTTCAGGGATGAACATGATATCTTTACTTCTCAATATGCAAGAATAGAACTTAAACAAAATTTGGTAAAATGGGTAAGTGGCTAAATCTCTATCTTTCTCAACAACAGAAGTGTCGCTAGGTGTTTAACAGATTTGGGGTTCGATTCGTCGCTACATGTTTAAAATATTTGGGACTCGAGGCGACAATAGGTGCTAGATTCTTAAAAGATTCGGGATTTGAGCCATCCCTAGTTGTTTAAAAGATCCAGGACTCATGTCGTCACTCGGTGCTTAAAAGATTCGGGACTCGAGCCATCCCTGGTTGTTTAAAAGATCCAGGTCTCAAGTCGTTACTGGGTGCTTAAAAGATTTGGGACTCGAGCCGTCACTGGGTGTTGAAAAGATTTGAGGCCTAGGGTTCGTTTCAGTACGTCTATCATGTTTTTCTACTCTGATTTTTCAAGACACTAACTGGCGATTTGGGGCACTATTAAATAAAATACGGGGAATGGACCCTATGTATCGGTGTCTAGCGACGTCTCCGCGTGCTTAATAAACCCAAATGTCTATACTTAAGCACTCCAGTTCCTATTGATAATATAATTCGTGGACATTCGTGAAGTTGTCTAAAATGTTACGAAAATCCAGATAACCAAAACTGCAATGTAACATGAAAGTGAATATCCTGAAATTATATTAGATGAAACCAGTTCATTGGAAGTGACATGGAAAAAAACGAAACAAAATAAAATAGTGCACAACACTGAAAATATGTAAATTGGTTTATTAAGCAATATGTGATTTGGCATTAACTAATGGGCTACCTATATAAGGTAATGTTCTTACCTCATTCTTACAAAATATGGCGAAAATCTTCAGTAGTAGAATGTACATATATCTATAAGAATATAGATATTCTAGAAGTTCAAGCCATGAACTTCAGTCTTATCAAAAGAAAGCCACAAATGTACCACTGAGCCACCAAAGAGTATCAAAACCCGATTTATAGCGGTGTAAGTTCACAGAGAGGTTACTGTGCTACTGGGGTGGGGTGCTAATGTTATAATTCGATATTATTTCAAAATTCGTTTTTTATTTGAAATTGGTCATTATCTTTCAAGAAAAGTGAAAACAGACAATTACAAACTACCTTTTTAAAAAAATTTAGATAAATAACTATCGAATAACTGACATTCTCAATTTCTTATCGCGGATATATAATCGTTTATTAAGAAGATTTCAAAAGTAATGAAGCACATGGTGATTGGCTGTCGAAACTGTAGCTAGCCTATTGGAAGGACATGTAGCTTACATATTTATTTATATATAAACAAATGTTTATATTTGTTTACCAATAAGTTCATGACTTTGTCTCTCTATATTCACGAACGGCAATACTTTACATGTAGAATATTAAAAATGTTGGATTCTGTAGAAATAGGATACACTGAGTGATGTTATATTTTATGTTAAGAATTAAGTTTTTCTCATAAGTTTTTGTATTGTCAACATGCATTGCCCCACAAAAAAGTGGCCTAATGATACTGTTAATGAAAAACTGCACATATGTTCAACGTGCCCAAAAACATTTAATGAAAAGAATTTAAATTGGAAAAAATTTACTTTTAAATCTTTTCTATAATTATGGTTCACTTTTTTACCTATTGTGTAAAATGTCTGAACATATTTATCTTTAGTAATGACGCTAAGATTATTGCGTTAAAAAGTAATTTCTATGCAGTATTATTTATAATATTTGTTTATAAATTTATATATTATGTTTTATTGTATTTTATAATAATTATACAATTTATATAATATTTATTTATATATATATTAAAGAATTTGTTTGTTTGTTTTTGAATTTCGCACAAAGCTACTCGAGGGCTATCTGTGCTAGCCGTCCCTAATTTAGCAGTGTAAGAGTAGAGGGAAGGCAGCTAGTCATCACCACCCACCGCCAACTCTTGGGCTACTCTTTTACCAACGAATAGTGGGATTGACCGTCACATTATAACGCCCCACAGCTGGGAGGGTGAGCATGTTTGGCGCGACTCGGGCGCGAACCCGCGACCCTCAGATTACGAAGCGCACGCCTTAACGCGCTAGGCCATGCCAGGCCATATTAAAGAAAGTGTGCCTTAAACACCGAATATTTTCGATAGCAAATAATTTTAACAAAACCAACGAATTTTGTTTTTTCATTTTCGCTGCTGACAACTGTCAAAATACATAGCGCGTAGGTGATATTTAAGTCCACGTAGCAGGTAAAATCTGACACTATATCAAAGTGGGATAAAGGGTGGCCTTGATGTGAAACCGGATGAGTGCTCGGTCAGGGTTTACGAAGTATTGCTCCATACCTTCGGGCGATCAGACCCAATCATAGCTGTGTCTAAAGATCTCCAAGTAACACGGTTAATCAACTTTACCCTACAAAATATGACAAACAAAAAAGTTCTCCTTGTGTTCAAGACCTTTTGTGATAAGCTGCAAAACAGGGAGTGTCCTCTTTTCATCTGGTTTACGCTAAGCAATCAACGTTAGACATCGTTCCAAATTCCGGCCTGGAAACCCGGATCCTTGGTTGTTCGACGAGACTCGTTCGTAGTGCATCATGGCGGTAATGCTCAAGCAGTTTCTTCGAACAACCAACCCTTCAGGGCAAAAAGATCGGTGACCTAGCTATCAATTTGACGTTAGACATCTTCCGATGAAAATGTAAACCACCATAGTTAAGATTAGTTACAAGGTCGAAAGATAAGAACCCTATATCAGCTGACAGAAACAATATAGCTTCGTAAATAATACTTTAGTGACAGCAGACTACACGTTTATGAAATGATATAGACGATTATTCTTGCTTATAGTTTAGTAAATTTTGGTTTGTTTGTTTTTGCTGTGTTTGTACGACGACGAAACTGAAATATTAAAATAAATCTTAACAAAATTTTCCTTTTTTAAGAATACAAGTTAAAAAAACTAGAGCCAAAGATAAAATGTCAAATACTTAATACACAGATATAGAAATTTGGTATCGATGAAAGCAGCTTAAGTTAGGCGTGGATCTAGGAGAGGGGGAAGGAGTGAGTCCAGGCTCACCTTTCTAAACTTATTGAGAAATTAATAAACAAAAAGAATCTGTTACACTACCACGCTCCATCAAATAGGGACGTTAGATCTCAGTAGACATTATTAGGCTCTCTTTATATATACACCATTTATTACAATGTATTTTCCAAAATGACGAAGGATAGTTCTACTTGTCATGATCCATTATTGTTAGGCCTCACTGTATGGCGAATATAGTGTGTTTAAAATACAAATATTATACATTTTTCTAGTTCATTTAACTCCCTGAAGGGCTAAATAAAGAATAGTGTTAGAAATATTAAACATAATAATAATAATGTCATGCGAAAAAGACGTTCACGCTATACCAACTAAAGTTGTAAGAAATTACACGTAAATAGTGTTCCGACTAGTGTTGTGCTTCTTGTGTGTTCAGCTGGCTTTATGATAATCTGGAAATGTGGTAACGCATGTGACGAACATAGTGTTGTTGGAATACTATTATTGTACACCCTTCTATTAGGCCCGGCATGGCCAGATGGATAAGGCACTCGACTCATAATCCGAGGGTTACAGGTTCGAGTCCCTGCCACACTAAACATGCTAACCCTCTTCAGCCGTGGAGACGTTATAATTGTGACAGTCAATCGCACTATTCTTTCACTAAAGAATAGCCCAAGAATAGCTTCCACTGCAAAATTAGGGACGGCTACCTTCGTGTAGCTTTGCGCGAAATTCAAAACAAAACAAACCCTTCTCGTTACTAAAAATTCCTAAGGATTTGAACAAATAAAAGAATATTAAAAAATATAATAACCTGCTAATAATGTATTACGACCAGAATGATTACAATTATGCTTCTCCAGTTTTGAAAAGGTGTTCACACCTTAACAATTATATCCCATCGTTTTTATTTGTAAAACACGGTGTATAAAAAATTCACAGGACGTGGAAATGTGTTGAAAGAATTAGAACACATGTCTATAATGTGGTTTTGGTTGCTTTATCTATTAATTACTCGAAAAATGTATTTTAAAGACGTTTCGACCTTTCTAGGTCATCTTCAGGTTAACGAAGAGAGTTTGCAACTGACCATTGCCAGGCATATGTCTGACGGATGAGAGTGTAAACGGGTACGGGAATGTAGGGGGCGTTGCTGTTAGATGTAAGGTTATTAATTAGTATAGATATAAATGTGTTCCTTTATATTGTTTTAATATTTGTTTTAGTTGTTGTATAAATAGGACTTCTTTGCAACAATCAGTTGCAAACTCTTTGTTAACCTGAAGATGACCTAAAGAAGGTCGAAACGTTGTTCTATACTTTATTTTAATTAAAGTTTTAATACCCACACCAGCCGTCGTAAGAATACATTTTTACTTCAGGTGGGTTTCTCGTCACCACGAATTACCGTAAAAGTTTTATTCTGGCTTTCTTAAGTCTATAAAACTTAAATTTACAGCAATCCGGTTTCAGTCTCAGCCAATAAATGATTATTTGTGGACAACAGTGGACAATCGTGGCCAGCAATACGTTGTCATATTACATTTTAGCGACTTGACTTTTTCTATACATTCTAATAGTGTGTCTAGACTTCAGACTTTTCAACAAAGTTATAATTTTAGGGCACTTGTAGTTATTTATATCACATACTTGTTATCAAACTGATTTTTCATGGTCTAGAAGCTGGAATTATCGTGCAAAGAATGTTCTCCGCACTGATGATTTCTAAAGTATGATTATCTAAATAATTAACGACTTTTTTTTTAAAACAGGCATCCTGCTTACAAAAGTCAAAATGTGAATTTGGACATTAAATTAATATGTTGTTTTTTCTAAATATGATTATAAATAATTATAGCTATCTAAGTTAAATTTTAAAATTGAAATGTTTGTTTTCAACTGCTTATTTTTATATTGTCATAACGTGCGCTATAGTTCATTGTTGTTGTTTTGAATTAAGCACAAAGCTACTCAATGGGCTATCTGTGCTCTGCCCACCACGGGTATCGAAACCCGGTTTTAGCATTGAAGTGCGCAGACGTATCGCTGAGCCACTAGGGGACGCTATAGTTGAACGGATTTTTTTATTATTATTTGTTCTGTTTTGAATTTCGCGCAAAGCTACACGAGGGTTATCTGCATTAGCCGTCCCTAATTTAGCAGTGTAAGACTAGAGAGGAGGAGGCTAGTCATCACCACCCACCGCCAACTCTTGGGCGACTCTTTTACCAATGAATAATGGAATTGACCGTCACAGTATAGCGCCGCCACGGCTGAAAGGGCGGGTATATTTGGTGTGACGGGGATTTGAACCCGCGACCTATGGATTACTAGTCGAATGCCTTAACAACCTGGCCATGCTGGGCCTGAATTATTTGGTAAAAATAAGGCAAGTCCAGTTCATGTAACAATAACAAATTAGTTAATTTTTTCAATAATATTCACTACAGGGTGCTTTTTCTTGTGCAGTTTTGTAGGCCTAAATCCAACAATAACTCCATATCTAAATGTAGACCTAACCTGAAATACAGTGTTTCAATATAAACTTTGAAACGCACACCTAACTTAACTATCTGCACTCTGTTCACCTTGGTGAATCGAATCCTAAGTTTTGATGTTATAAGTCCGTAAAAATTAGCACAAACCCACAAGAACGATATTGCTTATCTGCATTCTGTTCACCATGGAGAATCGAATCCCCAGTTTTGACGTTATAAGTCCGTAAACTTAATACTAACCTGGTGGAAGGATATTGATTGAAAGTTGACATTTTAAGTTTTCCTGAGTTTCTTACCATGAACTTTTTGAAAATAAGGCCATGAGTATGTCTTAATTGGTTAACTAGCTGCACAAGTAATAAATACATTAATACTTAATCGATAGCATGCGTCTCATAAATACAATTTGTTTACTTTGCGTTCCTTCAGTAAAAATAAACATATAGTTTATTTAAAATATTGTATTTTGCTTGGTGCACATATTAAACACCCTACAGTTAATTGATTTTCACAGACTGAACGGCATTTTCAAATTCAGTTCAAGAAGTGCTTTAGAAAGAGGTCGATGCAACCCCCGCATGGATAAATGTAAGCAAAAAACTACTACAAACAATACAAAATGCATTACTCACAACAGCTTATAAAGTGCCTAGAACAACATCTTCCGAATTTATGCATAAATACGCACACATAGAAACAATAGCAGATAGACCCCTATATAGTACAATAAGCTATGTTGACAAAAATTGAAGAAAAAATGAACTAGTGAGCGAACTTGGCACGTACTTTATGAGCACCATAGCACCTTTCCCCAGTGAAAATATACTTTCTAAATAAATAAAATAAAAAATGCTAATAAATAAAATAAAGTAAAAAATAATAACAATAAATAAAATAAAATAATAATAATAATAATAATAAATAAATTAATTAAAAATAATTAATAAATAAAAAATAAAAAAATAATAATAAATAAATAATAATAATAAATAAATAAATAAAATAAATAATAATAATAAATAAATAAAATAAATAATAATAATAAATAAATAAAAATAATAATAAATAAAATAAATAATAATAATAAATAAAATAAGAAAAATAATAATAAATAAATAAAATAAATAATAATAATAAATAACATAAGAAATAATAATAATAAATAAATAAAATAAAAAATAAAAGATCACCTGTTAACTAGACTCCACATTAGTTTAGAGATTAATTGCTAAACATTGAAAGGTTTTTCATGTAAACGTATTATAGTTAATACCTAACAGATGAGAGTGCAAATAATCTACGAAACTATAAGAGAAATGTTTTATTTGTACCAAGTGTATGTGTAGATTGTGCATGGACATTGCCCTGAAAGGGGCCTGAGTAAGTGCGGGTTACTCTGGCCCTCGTGTACCATATATAAATACACTTGAAAGTTGTAAAACCAAAATTTCAAGGAAGGAGGAAGTGGTTAACGAAACCTGACCCTCCTGAGCAGATAAACATCAATATCCAAATACCCATACAGAGAGAGAGAGAGAGGTCTGAAATATACCTGACCCTGAAATATACAAAGCTTTCAACGTCTTAAAATCCCAGTGTCAAAGCATTAAACTCTATGCTGAATGTATTATTTATAGTAAAACATCAAATTCAACTCACATGATCGAACTATGTGCATAGGAATCACAGGACATCCAAAGTATAACATCTTTAATAGTACCGGAGATTTTAGGTGGATAAAGCAAAAATACCCCCCGCGGTTGTAACCCAGTGTTACAACTGTCAAAGATAGGAACACGTTACTGCAATGTATAAATTTCTCCACGGCAACTACCATAATTCATAATGGCCAAAAACAACACAATAACACACTGTGTTGTAACTGCCAACAGCAATATACAGATAATTATAAAGGATATCTAAATAAGAACATCCAAACTATAATATGCAATATACACAATAAGTAAAAGCAAACTGAAACAAACACACGCAAGCCGAAAATAAATGCTAATAGAAAAATACTATTACTACCTATCCGAAGTTCCGAAATTCGAAAAGCTCCAAAAACCGAAGTTTTTGAGAGTCAGTATAACAACTGACCAACTCCACACCCACTTGACCCACGTCACTAAGGTGTGACGCTGATATTTTTTCTTTCTTTTTATTTTGTGACTTTGGGTTTAATTTCACTGTGAAAATGTCAAAAAAAGCTGCAGAGATCCCTATAGGTAACATCTGACGTTATCAATAACGCAGAAAGTGGAGTTACTGCAGAAGATTGATCGTGGTGTGTCTGTGCGGCGTCTTACTGAAGAATACAGTGTCGGACCTACCACTGTATATGATTATGGGGTGCTGCCCTGAACCCTACTGAGGCGTTACATTTGTTCTAAAATCCGAAAAATTCCAAATTCCGAAAGACAACTGGCCCCAAGGGTTTCGGAAAAGGGATTGTGGACCAGTACTAGTAACAGACTATATACCTGTACAGGCTACAACATACTCGTACACTCATGTAGATGCAGCACAACCACACTTACTAAACGAAGAAACACGACAAAACAAATATAGAAACAAACTAACAGTTCAAATGTACAACAACTTAAAATTGAAGTCACAGAAAGTCAACAAACAAACATACTTGAAACCGAAAAAAGTTGTGTCTTTGAAACAATAAAAATGATATCCCTGGATTTAATACAATATTACAGAAACCCCTAAAACAATATATATCGTTTCACACTTTTAACATAAAGAGCTAAATAACACTTTAATACCTGTTATTTCACACATTATATCCACATTCATACCCCCAAATACCACACAATCAATTAAAGAAACGTCTAAAACTAAGTAAAAACTAAAAGTTACCCCATTTCAGAGCTTCACCTAGACCGACCAAAGGATAACATTCCGTAAAGAAAGGATAAATAGAACATAAAATAATAAAAAAAAAGGCTTACAAGCTTACAGTCTAGTAGAGAAGAAGTGATGAAACATGCACCTGACCCTTCCAGGTCTATAAAGACCCAAAACCTAATGAAGAAATGACCTGTAAGCTTGGGAGGAAAAGGTGGAATGTCACACTTGACCCTCCCGGATCCCGATAAACACGAAAAGCTCTAAGCATAATTCATTTTACACAAAGACCAAACCAATTGTCTCTTCTTTTCCAGATCATTCCTTTTTACCTATTTCGCGATTTGTTTAATTCGTTTTACAAAAGGCTCTCTCATTTTCTGTCTTTCGCCCTTTCTTTTATTGTGGTTTTACTTTTCGTAATTTGACCAAAATAATTTCCCTAAACACCGAAATAGCATTTCATTTCGATTCATGATAACACTGGCATGCTAAAAATCAGGAACTTATCATTTCGTCAGTGAATGAATGAATCCTGAGATTGAACGTGCAGTATATATAAATATACGTAATACCCTGAAACATAACTTGTTTACACCTCTCTTCCTGTTACCGTTGCAACACAAATCGGGTTCCTACTCACTAGAAATCTAAGCACGTTTAATATATTGTCAGAAATTCCGCCCTACATCTTTGCTTATCGAGGGCAGTTGAATAAAAACATGTGATTATGGTAATGGAATTGGGCCAGCCACTTTAACAGCTCGTTTAACTTTTAAAAGGCTGATTCACATAAAATGATAAAAGCCTCGGGTCAGCTGACGCGTTGTTGCATTAACACCACAATCAGAAAGTTGAAATACGTTTTACGTGAGAATTATAACTAAAGTTACATTTTTATGGGTTCCTTATCTACGACTCTATTTAATTGGTGGGATTTTAGAAACAAGTTGTACTTAATAAGTTTCCTTAAATAATTCGTGGATGCCTTAAAATTGTAAACCTTTTTTTCAATATTATTTGAAGTTCGTTTATGGTATTTAGAGCAACTTATAAATACTAATCGTGAGAAGAATCGCATCCTATCGACTGCTAATCTTAAATTCAGATTCATGTTTAAGTACTGATAAATTTGTACCAGCAGATAAAAATTTAATGCATATACTATATATGCGTATCTTGTTGTATTGGATATATCTCCTGCGGTTTTATTTTTTCTCGTTTTCGTTCTCTCTTTTTCTTATAGCAAAGCCACAACGGGCTATCTGCTGAGCCCACCGAAGGAAATCGAACCCCTGATTTTAGCGTTGTAAATCTGTAGACTTTCCGCTGTACTAGCGGGGGGCTCTCGTTTTCTACAATACTTTTTTGTCTTCAGCATTGGGCGTCTTGTTTAGGTTTATAAAGATTAAAGTTCTTTTTCTAGGTGGTTCTATACCAATAATCTGTTATGTAACGTCAACAAAACAAAAACATTCGAGGCTATCTCAAATTTTACTTTTTTTTTTTACTTGTAAAGAGGCCTGGCATGGCCTGGTGGGTTAAGGCGTTCGACTCGTAATCCGAAGGTCGCGGGTTCGAATCCCCGTCGCACCAAACATGCTCGCACTTTCAGCCGTGGAGGCGTTATAATGTTACGATCAATCCCACTCTTCGTTGGTAAAAGAGTAGCCCAAATGGGTGGGTGGTGATGACTAGTTGCCTTCCCTCTAGTCTTACACTGAAAAATTAGGGGCGGCTAGCGCAGATAGTTCTCTTGTAGCTTTGCACGAAATTCAAAACAAACTAAATACTTAGTGATTTCAGAAACGATTGCTCTCCATTCTAATTGCGCAGATAGTTCTCTTGTAGCTTTGCACGAAATTCAAAACAAACTAAATACTTAGTGATTTCAGAAACGATTTCTCTCCATTCTAATTGCCTCCCAGTGGCTCAGTGGTATGTCTGCGGACTTACAACGCTAAAATCCGGGTTTCGATACCCATGGTGGGCAGAACACAGATAGCCCATTGTGTAGCATTGTGCTTAATTCAAAACAACAACAACATTCTGATTAAAAATTAGTGGAAAAGCCCGTCACAAATGATGGGACCAAACAATACTTGTAAAGGTATTAAAAAGAGCATTATCTTTATAGTATTCATGAAAGTGCGCATGTCCTACCAAAATGGGCCATGCTACTTCGCCTTTACTCCTCTCTCTTATCCTTGTAATATCTTCTAATTTCACCGACAAAACATTTTCTTATTCTCCTTAGGGCCCGGCATGGCCAAGCGTGTTAATGCATGAGACTCGTAATCTGAGGGTCGCGAGTTCGCATCCCCGTCGCGCCAAACATGCTCGCCCTTTCAGCCGTGGGGGCGTTATAATGTTACGGTCAATCCCACTATTCGTTGGTAAAAGAGTAGCCCAAGAGTTGTCGATGGGTGGTCATGACCAGCTGCCTTCCCTCTAGTCTTACACTACTAAATTAGGGACGGCTAGCACAGATAGCCCTCGAGTAGCTTTGCACGAAATTCAAAAAACAAACAAACAATTCTCCTCTTTCTTGTCCTCATCCCCATTTGAGGGCAATTCGTTGGATACATCCACAAGCCCACCGATTCTGAGCTCTTGGTAGTGCCTCCTTGGTAGTGTAACGCCTCGGACATTTTACTCTTTTACGTCTGCAAGTCGGTTCGATTTCATTTCCATCTTTAGGAAAACAAACACTCAGGGATTCTTCGCTCGCTGTCTCGACAGTTTCTCACAGGTTTCACAAGAAGTTCACAATGACAGTTGTTCCACAGATAAGGTACTACAAAAATACTATGGCCGTTGTCTAAATTAAAGTAAAATTAGCATCCAACTCTACTGACATAAACCAAACATAACTTCTTTGGATTTTATTCAGTTATAGATCAGTGTACACCTATGCATTCCACACAAAATAATACATTTGTCTGTACATTTTTAGAAAAAAAAAACACCTAAATGCCAGATATTTTTCCTACAAAGTGCTTTAGTCTATGACGACAAGAAACCGACTTGAAGTAAAGATTTATTCTAAAGACAGCTGGTATTTGTTTTAAAACTTTAATTAAAATAAAGAGCAAAACAACGTTCCGACCTTCTTAGGTCATCTTCAGGTTAACAAACATAGTTTGCAACTGAGCACGTCTTAAAGACGAGAATATAAACGGGTATGAGAATGTAGGAGGCGTTGCAGTTAGATGTTAGGTTAGTAATTAGTATAGGTATAAAGATGTTCCTTTACATTGGTTTAATTTTGGTTTTAGTTGTTGTATAACTAGGGCTTCTTTTATTTTGCGTTTCTTTGTATTTGTTTCCCTATTTAGAATGTCGGTGTTTTCTATGGTTATGTTGTGCTTATTTGAGTTGCAGTGCTCAAAAATGTGTGAAAATGTTTATTTGTGTCCTTTGAATCTGGTTTCCATTTTTCTGCTTGTTTCTCCGATATAGAAGTTGTGGCAGTTGTTGCATTGTATTTTATAAATAATGTTGGTGTTGTGTTTGTCAGTGTAGTTTTTATATAGTTTGTTTGTTTTGGAATTTCGCACAAAGCTACTCGAGGGCTATCTGTGCTAGTCGTCCCTAATTTAGCAGCGTAAGACTAGAGGGAAGGCAGCTAGTCATCACCACCCACCGCCAACTCTTGGGCTACTCTTTTACCAATGAATAGTGGGATTGACCGTCACATTATAACGCCCCCACGTCTGAAAGGGCGAACATGTTTCGTGCGACAAGGATTCGAACCCACGACCTTCAAATTAAGAGTCGAGTGCATTAACCACCTGACGATGCCGGATCTTGAAGAAATGTACTACGAATACACTAAAAATAGTTTTTAGTTTTGTCCTGAAATTCCACAACTGAAGTTCAATAGTACTGTTTATCGTGCTAGTTTTGATATCAAATCCCTATACACCAATATACCACTGTAATAGACTATCCAAATTCGTTTTAATTTGATTTAGAACAATAATTTCAATGAAGTTAACATTCCAAAAAAAGTTTTGTTTTCATTTGATCAAATCTGCTGTTAAGAAGGTTCATTTCATCTTGAACTAGAATCTCTATGTAATATCTAACAGATATGATGGCTTACATGGAGAATGATTAAAAATTAAATAAGCATTGTGTAAAAGTGACTTTCTAAGTTATTTTATTAATATAATATTTCGTCCATTTTAAGTCTCATGAAACAGGTAAATTAGTAAGCAAAATTACACATGAACGTTTTTTGCGCGTTTAGAACCTCTTATCCCAATCGTTATCGTGAATAATGTAATGAGTGATACAAATGTATTTAGTTGTGGAGCACTGCTCTAAAATAGGCAACAATCGTAACAGTAATTAACACTTGATATTAAAGTTATTAAACATTTGGTATTTTGATAAATACAGAAGATAAATCGATTGCTTTAATATAATTAAGAGTATTATTTAGAAAAACAATTAAAGGAATCCTTCAGACTTAGAATAATACTTTATAAAACTAAATGTTTAATTTTAAAATCATCTTTTTATACCTTTGGTAAGTGGTATCCATGCAGTACTAAGTAATCTTTGGTCGCGATCCACTGTCTAGTGCTTGTATGGAAATTGCTTCTTTGGTGGTTTCTTTTCCAGTTTTGTTTTTTCTTCTTTATTATAATTGCATTTGTCAGGTCTATTACGTGGTCGTTTTCCCGAGCATGAAAAGTTACGGCTGATGTGTTTATAGCAAAGATATTAATATCTCTTTTGTGTTATTTGAACCTTACTTATTAACAGGCGTTGTGTTTCCACGATGTATTGTTTATTACACTCGCACGTGGCTCGGCATGGCCAGGTTGTTAAAGCACTCGACTGGTAATATGAGGTTTGAGGGTTCGAATCCCCGTCGCACGAAACACACTCACCCTTTCAGCCGTGAGGGCATTATAAAGTAACGCTCAATCCCACTATTCGTTGTTGAAAGAGTAGCCCAAGAGTTGGTGGTGGGTGGTGATGACTAGTTGCCTTCCCTCTAGTCTTAAACTGCTAAATTAGGGACGGCTAGCGCAGATAACCCTCGTGTGGCTTTGCGCGAATTTCAAAAACAAACAAACAATACACTCAC
Source organism: Tachypleus tridentatus (assembly GCF_004210375.1). Classification (NCBI taxonomy): domain Eukaryota; kingdom Metazoa; phylum Arthropoda; class Merostomata; order Xiphosura; family Limulidae; genus Tachypleus; species Tachypleus tridentatus. Next base: position 93,918,307 of record NC_134827.1, on the reverse strand, counting down.
ACCTAGTGCTGAAAACCACGTTATTTGAAAGAGGACTGGAAAGCAGGAATTTTACCTTCGTAAGATTGTCACATTGTGTAGGAGGACTTACTAAAGCTACGGTGATGTTAAGTTTACTTGGTATCACACGTACGTTTGCTGCTAAGCCTGCTACGTATGGAAGAAATGCCTTTTTCTTTTACTTGTGATTCATTAGTAGTTTAAACAGATGAACCGAACATACGTTAAATTGTTTCCCTTGAATAAATGTTGTTCCTGAAAATCTTACCAAGGTATCCGAATTCTTCAACTACGTAAAACGAGGAGCATATACAGGGTGGCCCGTAAGTCCCTACCCATCCGTATGTTATTATGTTATATTCAATTACGCATGAATTATAAAGTTGTTTCTTTTTTTCAGAGAAATATGGCCAATGTAAGCCCATTTACACTTGACGAGCGTATTGTGCATAATATTATGCAGCGAGAACGAGAGACAGCACACAGATACGCTGGATACATAAGATATATGGATGGGTAGAGACTTACAGGCCACCCTGTACTTGTAACTCTAGATGTAAGTGTTGTAACAATTCCAGTTTTAACAGCTATTGTATGGCATAAGTAAAAAATTATATATTTGTTTGGGCCTTTTTCCCGATAAAGAGTAGTGGTCAATTTCTTGTCGTAACCTTACGAACCCAAACATCGAGGAATGGAAGAATGCTATCGACTTCAAGTTCTATGGAAATTTATATGATGTCAAATGGGCTATTGAGGTGGGCAAGAAAGGGATTAAGCTCTTCTTCTCCATGGATCCATAAAATAAACATAATGTCAACATATCCTTTTCGAAGTTGGTGTAGATATTGTATTATAAGGATGTATTCAAAATGCTGCCTGAACAATTCTACTACTATTGGATATTACTGGTCAAAAACGTGGTTAACGAATTATCGCGAGTTTCTAGTTTACTTAGTTGAAGCTTTTCTTGGACGTTTTAGTACGCTAGAGATCAATATGGCCGTTTTTGTAGATTGGCGATTCTATCTAAATACAATAGATTGCATGTATACTTTAGATTTATGTATCTTGGGCAAACCACAAGACTGGGAAGACTGAATGGTGTACAGATAATTTTTTGAATAATTTCTTGTTTATTTCATTTGTATTTACCATATTCCAAAATTCTTTAATTAATCGTTTTTCAAAACGCTGGATTCGATTCGAAGATGGTCTTTGGTAAATTGCGCTCTTTAACAGTTTTGTTGTTGTTCCTAATCACGTCGGTTTAAACGAACTGTGGTATTTCTCTCATTGGTGGTCAATACAACAGTGACTCCTACACATTAGACATCACAACCGCTAATTAAATGTGCTTTCAAGTTTGGGAAGACGTAAAATCATTTATCGTAAAACCTCAAAGTAACCTAACTGCAGAAGAACACCAAACAATCAATAATTTAATTCTGTGTTTTAGTCCTAGTGTATTTAAGCAGAATTTAGTCCAAATACTTTTCATCGTGCTTATGAAAATCTAGTAAGTTTAAATAAATAATTTTTAAACAAAGAACTTTCCTGCAAAAATGATTTTCCAATTAGTTTATTGATAGACTAATTCGATCTTATCTAGATACATAAAATGTAGCTACATCTTGTGTTTGTGATATACCTAAAACTGTTTTGGTTATTAGTTTACCCTATATGAGGAATTGTTTTTTTTTTTTATTATTAGACGTTAACTGAAAAATGTCTTCCACAAAGAATGTTGCAGGCAGATATAGCTGAGGTGCATTTTCAAACCTAATTGTCTTCAGAGTCTTTTGGTGTTGTTTTTTTTTCATCTGAAGACCAAATTTTATCTTCACAATCTTTCTTTGTTATTTATAAACCTACTTATCTCTGCTGTCAGTATGGTTAAAGTGGTTCCATTAAAATGAAGTTAATAACACACAGACTCTGAAACCCCAGAAGGGAGCAGTACAAGCCATATACCCTCAGAAAGCCTCGACCTGAAAGACGGATATGGAGAGATTCGAACATAAGTCAGGAGATAAGTCCAGAATATAACATATCCGAATAGCAAATTCCCAAAAAGATAAAAATTTCTGGGCAGGTCCCCCAAAATGACACGTGACCAAGAGGCATCTTCAGGAAAGAAGGCTGTCCAAATCAAACTAAAAGGTAACTAAATATCTTGTATGATCAATCAGCGTTCTGGATTGTGGAATGATTGTTGTTGTTTTTTAATCTCGCACAAAGCTACACGAGGGCTATCTGCGCTAGCCGTCCCCAATTTAGCAGTGCAAGACTAGAGGGAAAGCAACTAGTTATCTCCACCAACCGCCAGCTCTTGAACTACTGTTTTATCAATGAATAGTGGGATCGACCGCACATTACAATGCCCCCACAGCTGAAAGGGGAGCCATGTTTAGTGCGACGGGAATTCGAACCCGTGACCCTCAGATTACAAGTCGACCGCCTTAACCACCTGGCCACGCCGGGCCACTTGTGGAATGAAAGTGATCATTTGTCAAAAGGCTACAGCCGTCACTTCATGGGTCGAGAATCATGGCGTCGATCAGTTAAAATGTGGTAGAGAATTCCGCTGCCACAGTAAGAGCAGTCAGACTTGACCACCCACAACTGCAAAACTCCCGAAACTGAAATGGATAAAATAAATGGCAACTTTCCAAGAAACAGAACGAAAACGTAAAATAAACTAACAGAGAAAATCATGAAAGTAAAAACACGTGGATAGTTTAATTAGAAGGCGAGCGAAAATCGTGTCTAACCAGTAAACTACCAAGAGAGAAAGACTGACATGTGCATGATTATAGAGGGAGCTAGTTACAACAGTAGTAGTGTCGCAGGCCTACTAGTGGAAGATTGTTGCATGTTAGTATGCAGTAGTAACTGGGAGTAACAGGGCTTGTAATAAGCGAAGATATGTGTCGATAGAGGGCAGCGTAAGTCAAGAAAGCTTTTTCTAGGGGAGACAAGATTTATTTGAAGTTTAGTGAATTATGATGAAACTAAAGTATAATCTTTCTGGTTTTGGTTTTTTGGGGACATATGTGTTTTTTTTCTTACGATTCGACACACATTCAATAAATATTTTATCAGATATCTGTATTATGAAAACCAAATGTAAAGAAAGAAGAAATTTCCAACAAAAACAAATCATTTCTGTTTTTACTGGACTTTATTTTATTTTCATCGTATAAATATTGCTAACTGTTCAGGTTGGCAAGTTCCAGTCTTTAGACGTAACCCTAACTTTGCTAATTGATAGAATAAAGGTAGACAGATATAGGCTAAAGAATTCGTTAAGCTATTTAAAGCCAATTCTAATTTGCTTTAAAACGCTGTAAATCAACGAACTGGGAGCCAAGGTTCGAAAACGTCCTTGTATTTCTTAGGTTCTGAAAAAGAAACAAGACCTAATGACTTTTGACTCAAAATTAATTTTAGTAACATAATTCCACAATTTTACAATATAATAAAACAATATTAATACTATCCTATCTTCCAGGGTGATTTACATTAAAATAAAACCCTCTCACAAGAAAAAAAAAAAAAGACTTTTTTCGAATCTGAATTTCAAGTCGTCTTAGTTAAAAGCAGCTTTATAAAACTTTAATAATAATAATATAAAATCAAAATTACTTTACGTTAAAAATAAATGCAAGGTAATTCTGTTGACTCAGTAAGAACAGTATAACATATTTTAACTATTAGTATCTTTAAAAGAAACAGCTTGATATCTTGTACTATAAAAAAAAAAAGATTTATTAACATAGTTAACATTTAATGAGGAACATCCTTTCTTTCGAGATGAATGTTTGATATTACAATGTACTTATTACAAATACTAAATTTTAAACCATGTGTTAAAAATTCCTTACATGATCCAAAGCATACCAAGAAAAATATTACACTAGCAGGTTTATCCAACAAAATAATTATGACCTAACTGTTCCCTTAAACTGTTAAATTAAGTCCTTTTCTGACCTATACCAAAATCTTATTGTTCTATGTTTTAAATGCATAAAAATCTAAATACACAACTTATCAGTATTTTGAATGGTTATATAGTTTGTCTTGTACAGAAATTAACTGACATTGTTTAATTTCAAAATTCAGTTTAACATTTATACCATCACATGTTGACCTATAGGAGAGAAACTTTAAAATAAAAAAAATACTTAAATGTTTACAATTATCTGAGAAATAAAAATGTAGTTCATATTTCAAAGATTTTAAATGTACTATTTTTACATTTTTCCTTTTTTTTTGCAAAAATTATCATATCAAACCATTTGTAATAAGTCTGGTTAATATTTCAGTATTTTAAGGACTCAGTTGTACAGCTATGAATGGGTTCAGCAATTATCAAAATGAATACAAAAATTTTTGTAATCATGTGTTGAAGATTTTAAAGCTCAATAGAATTTAATTAAAAACACACTAGCATTATTATTTCTAACTCAGACAAAGGAATGAGTGTTGCACTTTGAGATAAAGTTATTTACATGCATTATCATTGCACCAAATGTGGGGAAATTGCAAGTTTTTAATAAATATTAAAAGAAAATATTCTTAGTGAAAAACAGTATTTTAATATTAAAGCATTAGGATGTCACTTAGATATAATTTATGGTTTACCAAACATTTCATAAAGAAGAATGTCTCATATGATCAATACTATTACACACTGGAACTATAATCATGTTTTGGCTGGTTGTCTATAGTTGATGTTCTGAAGACTTACCACAACTCAATATCCACCAAACAACAGTTGATTGATGAAAATCAACAGTTGAAGTTTGACTAATATATTTTGGACCATTAAAATCACTACACACAAATACATCTTGAGAAAAGACAATAATCAGGTGCTGAATTGGTTTATAATAACCCCAAAGGAAGTGTTCAGCTCAAAATGTATATTATTGAAACTAAGAATTTTGTCAGCCAACTTTTCATGTTTTCATGAAACAAACATGGAAGTTTGTCTGAAGCAGTTGAAACCTCTTTACCACCTGGGTTGTTGACAATACCTTCCTCTTCGTTAAGAACTCTGATCAAGCTACCCACTTTCTTAAATACCTACACACTAGATAAAGTTTACTGTGGAACATAAACATTTTTAAATACTCTAATTATTAGAAATGGAGAATTTTAACATGAAATTTTAACATACAAAATCATTCATAAGTTTATAGTTTATTTCCGAGAGCTTTATTTCATAGGTTTTTAATTAAAACATGAATTGAAGGTGGCTTTAAAACATTTTACATGTGCTGCCATCTATACATAACACTTGCATTTGGAATGATAAGTCTCAAAGCTCCCACCCATCTTCGAATTGACTGATTCTAATGCACTTAAACATTTTACATGTAAAATGTTATGTATAAAAAATTAATCAACATTAAAAGACTTTTATGCAAAAATAAGTTTATGTTTTATGATGAACAGAATGCTTCATACTTATTTAAATAAGCACAGTTTTCATATAATAAATCCTACACTAGCATGTTAAAATATCCTTTAGTCACAAGTTTGCCTCTTAGGAGTAAATATTTGTTAATTAATAAGAATCAGTTGAAAACAGGTTCTCTGAAGAGTATACCCTCCAAGAGAATTAAGGTGTTTGTGTTTAAACCTAAACATCACCCACTTTATTTAAATTCAAGACCCAGGTAACAGCTATCATTAGTAGCTCAAATTTACTTGTCCTTGCTATCCAAGGCTCTATTGGTTCTACAAAAAATATTAACACAAATGAAAGAATACATCAACTTCAAATCACTTGCTAAGTCAAATATATTAGAACATGCCCTAAGAGATCACAATATCTTGTTCACTCTAAGTTATTCAAGATCCTTGCAAAGGCCAGTCTGTGGCTTTGCTACAAGAAAACACAAAAACATTGGGCTGTCTGCCAAGCTCATCTGCATTGTAAATCCATAGACTGACCATTGTACTGGCAAAAGCCAGTCATGAACAGACCTTTCATACAACTATTTTAATTTGCAAACTGAGACCTGAAATAAATGTGGTTAGTTCTGTCCACACATTAAAATGCATTATTCAGAAGTCTAAATTTCCTGTTATATTCTCATCTGATGATGGACTTAGTTTATTATAAAAGTTCATGACCAAGGGAGATAGATTTCCATTATATGAAAGTGGGTTTATAGTACTTTTTTTAAGTGATGTTTTTGGTGTATTTTATACTTTGTAGTAATTTTGGTTTTGGAGTATATGTAATGTCAAAATTATAAACACTGGTTTGTGTTTCATAAGTTAATTATTATTCATTTTCCTATTAATAATTTAAAAGGGCAGGAGTTTCAACTGACAGATTTTCCTCACTTAGCTCCAATACTACGAGGGTGATAGTTTATCAAGCATGCAACGGTCTAGAGATTTTCCATAAATAAATCTATTGCAGAGGTCATTAAATACAAGTACAGTAAATCTGGAAGAACTCTTCAAAAATGCACATAAAATACATTTAAAATCACCAAAAGATAAACTACACCTATTGTTCTTGAACTAATGTAAAATTAAAAAGTAATTCCTAGTTTCCTTAAAGTTTCACTACTCGAGCCAATATCGTAAAATGCACATTGAGTTATGTAATTTTGAAATTAAAAAGTAATTGGTAAAATCACTTAAGACAAATTACCCAAGTATTAGGTACTGGAAATAATGTGGGGTAATTAATGCATTTAAAACAGTTCAATGATATATGAAACTATGATTTTGGTACAACATAAAGATAAGCAGTTGGTTAAGCTAAATAGTTTGAGGCAACAGTTAAGAAAGTTTGTTTTTTAAAGAAAAAAAGCTTGATTGTGTAATATTTCATTTTTCTACACGTTTTGAATGATGTAGAAAAGGTTTTGGCTCATGGATTAAAACTATGCATTCTTAAAAACTTTAGCTTTGAAGATTATTTTAGTCTTTTACAAGTAGGAGAATAAATAATAATACCCCACAATGATATACAAATATCTTAAACATTGCAGTAAAATGAACCAATACAAAGACCCCAGTAGTGAAGAGCATGAAACATCTCTTTTAAGAGACACTGTTGATTGTAGTCGTACGTAATCTTTAACAATACTTAAAGAATGTTGTACATATTACAGTATCATCAATAAAAAGGAGACATTTTTGTAACTGACATCATAACATGCTACTCTAAAATTGTGTATGAAGAAGTGATTAACCTTTCAGAAACATGTATAAGCTAATGCATTCACAAAAACTTAGCACACCACACAAGTCCAAAACTACACAATTTAAAATATCTCCATTTTTAGTGAGTTTTGATTAGTAGTGGACAATCAGAGTAAATATATTACCATTACATACTGAATGTCATAATTCACTATACTGAAAACTTATTTCCAATATTTATAGTGCACAGTGCTGCCCTCTGTACATAAAACATACATTTGAATGATAAGTCTGGAAGCTCCCACCCATCTTGGAACTGACTAATTCTAATGCACTTTGCATGTAATTCATCATTCAACAATCCTCCACCAATAAAAATTCTTCACCCCCATGACAAGCAACTCCCTCTATTTGATTCAACCAAATTTATCTTGAATTTTAGCAGAAAATAAAAAAATGGTGGTAATTGCAAGAAGAGGAAAGTACAGGGTGGCCTGTAAGTCCCTATCCATCCATATATCTCATGTATGGAGTGTATCTGTGTGCTGTCCCTCATTCTCGCTGCATAATACAAGGTCTGTTCAAAAAATACGCGAACTGACGTCATAAAACAAAATGTACTTTATTTAGAAGTTACAGGTCTGGGACCCCTTCAAAGTACTCTCCTCCCCAATGCACACACTTATCCCAACGGTGTTTCCACTTGTTGAAACAGTCCTGGTACGCTTCTTTTGTAATGTCCTCCAGCTCCTTCGTCGCATTTGCCTTAATCTCGGGAATCGTCTCAAATCTTCTTCCTTTCAAGGGTCTTTTGAGTTTGGGGAACAAGAAAAATCGCAAGGAGCAAGGTCAAGAGTAGGGGTGGGAAGAACAGTGATCGAGTGTTTGGCCAAAACCTCACGAGTTCTGAGGGCTGAATTTCGCAGCAACGCGGTGCATCTTCAATTTTTCGGTCAAAATCTCGTAACAAGATCCAACTGATATCCCACACTCTTCAGCAAGCTCCCTGACAGTCAGACGTCAATTTGCCCGCACCAGAGTGTTGATTTTGTCGACGTGTGGATTGTCAGTTGACTTGGAAGGACGTCCATGACGCTCATCATCTTCAATGGACTGTCGACAATACTTAAAACGTTCATGCCACTTGAAACATGCTGTACGCTTCATAGCAACATCACCGTAAGCAGTGTTAAGCATAGCAAAAAGTTTCAGTCCGAATTTTCCAAGTTTAACACAAAATTTCACAGCAAGTCGTTGCTCCTTCAGGTCATTCATTCTGAAATCCGACAAACGAAAAAATTGCACTTCACTTAAAACCGCGTAGCTAATACACAAATGAAGATATCTGCAATCGGGAAATGGCGTAATCACCTGATTTGTGCGAACCTAGCGACACCAAGCGGATTCCCCTGGAACCAACTGGAGCCGTGCAATTCAAACAGTCCGCGTTTTTTTTTTGTTTTGTTTTTTAACAGCCCTCGTATTATGCAACATACTTGTCACAAAATGTTCTTCAGGTGTAAATGGGCTTACATCGGCCATATTTCTCTGAAAAAGAAAATTTATAATGCATGCGTAATTGAATATAACATAATAACATTTGGATGGATAGGGACTTACGGGCTACCCTGTACTTTGGAAATATATTTTCAATATAGAAAAATTAACTTCTGATATATTCTCTTCTCATGTAACTTGCTAGAAACTTGCATTGAAAAGGTGGAGGTACCAGTGTAAGGGGAAATAAGCAGCATCCACCAAAAAAATCTGAAGAACAACCTCAAAGAGAAGATCCTCATATGAAATCACACCACTTCTGTATCAGATAAATTCTTCATTCATTAAGGAAAGATGTCATACAGTGGGGGGTGAAAAGACAGAAGAACACATCCAAATGGGAGAGAACCATGGCAAGAATGGGATATGAACCATACGATATGTAACTCAATCCTAGATAACATAAAAGTAAGATGAAAAGGATGTGACATCCATGACAGACTATGAGGTTAATGCATTGCAAATCCATGCCACTGGGAACCAACATCCACATGGGAATAGAACAAGGATCATACTAAAAGTAACGAACTACAATATAACACCCAGCAACCAGATGTGACATCCATGTGAGGGTAGGAGAGAATCATATCAAAGGAAAGTTGCCTACAAAGCAAAACCCAAACTGCTGGGAAGCAGCATCACTGTGAGAGTAAAAAGAGGATCCTACCAGCACCAAATAAATTGCAATCCAAAACCCAACCACATGTGGGGGTACAAAAGAGAATCCATGATGAAAAGAAACCCACATGAAATTACAATATATTCATAAGACAAATTGTATGGGTAGTAAAACTTAAGTACAGAACAATATTTCAACCTTCTTCGGTCATCTTTGGGATAACAAAGGTTAACCTGAAAATGACCTAAGAAGGTCAAAATGTTGCTTTGTACTTTAAATCTTAATACCCATACAAGTTGTCTTATGAATATACAGAAAAGAGAAACATCCCATCTTTACCTCAAGTTTGTGAGGCAAGCAGATATCTTGTACACCCTGACCCATGAAGAGACATGGTAAAATTGAGAGACTGGTTGATAAGAGAACCAGACATCTAGCATTGAAAAGATGATAGTTTACATTACAAACTATCTCACCCAAATTCAAAGTGAAAAGAACTTTTCCAAGGGCAGTAATATCCTCAGAATAATAAGAACATTAAGGGACAGTGGAAGGAGAACCTTAGTAATCATCATGATAACATGGATGGAGTAACAAAAGGATAAGTGAATACAGGAATAAAGACATGTATAATACAGGTGCAAGAACTTCTGCTAATAACACCAGCTCTAAATGCAAAATCCAGCTACTGGGAACTGACATATAGGGAAAAATGAGGGATCCCAACTAAAGGGGTGAACTGCAATTTTGATGGCTCACTCCATTGTTACATAGAAGAGGATATTTTATCTATGCCAGCAGAACAATGGTTGTATAAAGTTTTTGTGTTTGGAAAGGGGGGGGGGATGGTAAGAACTCTCAAACTTCATGATAAGAAAAGGGGGAGAAGAACCATGTTGGACAATATGGAAAAATGAAAATCTCAACCAATACAATGTTTGACCATAAAACCCCATTTTGAAAAGCAGACCATACTGATTTATCCAATATATGACAATGATGGGCAGTTACCCACTTCTGCTTTATCCATGTAGTTCAAGGGTGAGCATGGTCTGGGAAGTAAACTAATGAAGTAAACATGTCATGAGATACATCCCATATGAGCAGTGTAGATCCTTCTGCCACGTAAATCATAATATACAAGTTGGCATAGTCTTACAGTGCAGATTTGACTAGGTAAAATACACCTTGACTGGCACCACTGACCACAGAGCAGGATCGAGAAAGAAAAAGAGGAGCATACCCTTAAGAATAAAATATATACTAAAATGTAACTTACCAAATCACAATCTCACAAAAGAGTGAAGAATGACAAGAGGTGGATGATGGTATCCCAACACTGAAGAATCAGTTACCCAAAGCAAAAGATGGAAGACAAACATGAGATACAGCCCCACTTTAACAGGTGAAATATCTTCAATAGACAAACAGGTAGGCATTGAAGAAAATGGAAGGTGCATAATTGGAGTGAAAATACCAGAAAGTAATGACAGAAAGAAGGAGACAAGGAATATACAGCTAATTGAATCACAATCCAAATCCACTTAGGTAAGACAAAGAAATAGAGTAAGGGAAGGAAACCATGAAAAATGGATTCAACAAAAGGAAACCATAAAAATGATGAAGCACCCCACAACATGTACTGGAAAAGAAAGTTCATTTGGATTCCACCAAGAATAAATGTGAAAAATAGAATGAAACAAAAAAACATACATAAATAAATACACACACACCACTAAAATATAGATTAGTGAAATCAATGCAGAAGAAAAAGAAATCAAGCTGAAACAGCCAAGAACACCAAAGCAGTGCCCCCCAGAAAACATCAATCAGAAATATGTGAACACGAGCAACATGGATGAGCAGAACTACCAAAAATTAGGGGATTGAGAGGTTACTCCTATGGCAAAGGGATGCAGGGACTGTAAAAATCAATCAGTAATGATGCCAAAGCATATGGAAGACAACCCTCCAGGAAATCCACTGTTTGCCATAAAAAGAACAAGTTTCCTTACCAGCCACAATGTCAAAAAGTTTAAATGAAATAGAACCAGTCAAATCAAGACAAGAGAAAGAGAGTGAACTAAGACATCTGTGGACTGGTGAAAGTGACTGGGTGCAAAGGTAATAAGACCTATCATTTAGAGACCATTGTCCTGAAGCCTTCTACTGATCAAACCACACCCTCAACCTTTGGAGATGAGAATCAGAGAAAAGAAGCAATCCAGAAGAGGAGGAGGAAGTGATAAACCTAATGTCATGGGGTTATGTTGAACTATAAATGCACACAGGCAAAGAGGAAAAGATAAAAATTAAGAAAATCAAAAGTAAAGTAAAGGCATGGATAACAGAAAACTTCTTTAAATGCATTTGAAGAAGAGAATGGATGGTCCAGGTGGAGGATATGTTGAAAAAAAATAGTATCATGAGTATTAGCAGTCATGCAGAAACAGGCTACCAAAATGTGATCAAAGACTACATGTGTAACTGGGAAAATCCAAGAAGTGACTGAGGAGAAACATACCAATCCATAATCTCAATCAGCAATCACAGAAGACAAAGAAAACCCACAGGTAAGACAGGTAAAGGATGGAGAGGTGCCAAACGTGTAAAACATCTCGAAACGAAACCAAAAAACAATTTTAAAAAATTGAATATAGCATCACAGATACTCCACGCAATGCTAGTTGTACAGGAATAGCCCAAAGAAACAGACCAGGGAAGAAAAAGAATATACTGTCAGTCCCTATTAGCAGTGGATAGTAAAAAAGCAGCAATGTCCCACCCTAGAATCTCTCAACAGCAAAAGAGGCCAGATAAGAAGTGAAAGAAATGAAGATGGCAAGCACCCCAATATTGAGGGAAGGAGGAAGAGATATCCCAAAAACACTAAATATAACCAGAACACCAAAAAAGGTAGTGGAAAGTAAACATTTCCTGTGGGAGAGTCAACAGGGTAAAAGTAAAATTAAAAATTAGGTAAGAAATAAAATGAATAGTTAACAGAAATGCAAATGACATACAAAAGAAAATCTACCTGATGGTAAGCTAAGGCAAAAACAATTAAAACCTATATAGGAAGAGTGGTGCAAGTACCCACTCAGATTTCAGGAAGACAAAAAGATCATCATGAAAGACTGTCATAAGTTACACAAAGAAGTCTTTAGAAAATTGAGATAGGCCTAGCAGATTATGCAGTAGAGGCCTGGAAGGTAATTCTGGAGAAGGTGGAGGAAAAGCGACAGAATCTAGATCATCTGAAAATAAATTCAGCCATTACAAGAGAGCAAGTGACACTGGAAGCAGGAACAATAGACCCCAGCCACCAAAAGCCTCACAAACAAAATTAAAATGGTAAGTATCAATATTGGTAAACCTTGACTCATCAGTACACAATGGGAAAAAGTGAAGGAACCCTTTGGTCCAAATGCCTTCAATTAATGGTCAAGTACTGATGCTGTAATACCATGGTATGTAGTGGTATTTCATATTATGACAAAACCTACATGGTGTTTATTGAAAATTAGCTACACCATATCCTTTCAGATAATCTCTTAATGTTTTGTTCATTGGGTTCCATTCATGATGGTACTTTTTTCTTCTTTTTAGGAAGATGGAGTAATGTTTTATGCTACTGGAACACTTTTTAAAGAAGATATAACAAGATATCCAGCTTCTTCCCTGGACTTCACAGAAACCTGATATAAATCCTAAACAAGGTTTCTAACATCTTTCCTGATATTCACAAAGCTACAATATAAAACACTAATGCTTGGATGACAACAGGCCTCATACATTTTGCCTGGACTTCTCAGTAGTGGTTGTTCTAAGATATTTGGATTAGGTCAATAAAACCCAGGAAAGAAACTAGACATGTTGTCTAAGATTTATATCAGGTCTCTGTGAATCCCAGAGAAGAAGCTAATGAATATCTTTAGGAACATCTCAATAAGAAACTGGCCAACCCATCCTCATCAACTTACACATAGAACCTAAACAAAACTGATACAGAACCTCATTGATTCATACCTAGAGTTCAGGTTGTGGCAGATACAACACGCTGGAATAGCTTTGATCACATTATTTTGGCAGAGACCTGTACCACATTTACCAAAGAGTTGCTTTCCATACCTTCATAGACCTTATTCCTCATTCTTGAAACAGATACTACAGACTACTGACACATGAAAACATACCTCTGGTGACACTTATGGCTAGAATTCCACAATGAAAAGGTATGATAGCTGGTATGGTATTATCCATACAAACATTGTGTGCATATATTACAAGCATACCAAAATAAAATTGGTAACCAAGTGGAGGGAACCAAACTACATCAAAAACAGGTATGCTCTTCACTCTGAACTTCAGTTTCTGTATCACACATGGAACTGTACAAGTGATCACCACTATAGGGTAGCTCCATCCAGGTAGCCAAGATTACACTACTTGGTGTTAAAATTTAGGGGTCCTGGTCTCTATATCTCACATTGGTGGGTAATGCAATTGCATCACATGCACATTACATATGCATAGACACACACACACACACACACACACACACACACACACACAATTGATTGAATCTCAACCAGTAGTCATTAGAATGATATGTTCCAAGCCACTAAAATCACAGGGAGAAAGTAAGCAACACTGAAGCAGACAAACCTCCTCCTCCACCTGAAATCCTAAAGACAACACCTCAGGCTTAAAATGACAGGATTGTGTATGTTGCAGTAAAACAAAGGAACAGAACTCATCCAGTCTGAAATTATAAAAACATTCAATCTCACTCCCCAGCTGAGTGGGCAAGAAGCATTTCACTTGTCCCTAGAATTATAGGGAGGGTGTAGAACTGTGCTCAACCAAGGAATCTGGAACACACCACACTCTGCATTTAGAATTATAAGGAGAAGGTAGACACCTTCAATGAACAATGTAGTGAACTGACATCAGTCAAAAAAAAAACAATGGCTATGCCCACCTCAGCCAGATAGCAGAGCATCAAATCTCAACTGATATTACAAGTAGACTTCCCCACAGGCTGGTACAGCTCTTACTGACATTTAGGAAAAAAAAAAGAGACACCTAGGAACTCGCATAGGAGGGCCTCCAATTTTGCTCTCTTTTCAGAGAATGGAAAAATTCACTCTAATAGTCTGGAGGAAGAACCTTTGTCCACCATCCCAGTGACTAGAAACAAGGCAGGGTAGAATTTTGGGTGGGGTGAGAGAATCAACAGGGATGGACAGGATTCCCCTTCAGCTTTACTTATGATAGTCCATGAATGGAAGGTGTTGCATAGTGTGGTAATAACTCTAGGTGAGCTCCTAGATGGTCTTATGGAACACCTAATATATATACAAAGTCTATTGTAACTGGTAGTAATTATAGTAAAATGGTGATTGCTGTTGTAGAATTGGTTTGATAAAAGCACACTTGTCTGGGCAACACTCACTCATCACAGAGTAGGATCCTAGGAAAATAAAAAAACTCAGAATTGCAGGAGGTGACCCTTGTGCACCACAAATGATAAGAGTGATGGGACTCCATCGCTAAAGCAAACTGCAGATAGAAGCCAATTATGACCAAGCTGGACATCTACAATCCCACTTTAAAAAAAAAAAAAAATCAACATAGATTGAGGAATGAGTACACTGTGAACCTTGGAGAACATAGGTGACATAAACAAGGAAGACTGATGACTGGGCACCCATATCCTCTATAGACCCAACAACTGACAGAAATAAAAATTCTGAAAACTAGACCAAACCAAACTCAGATAACCCTAAAATTATGTTCCAAATCCCAATGATCAATGGGAAATGGAATCCTAGAGGTTAGGTGGGTAAGTAGTGAAGTTGTGAACTGAATAACCAATTGTCACCCAAGACCCAGCAGAGATCCTAGACCGACAGTAAAGATTATTACACATCCAGAAATTCTTGGAACAAAACCCCTCCATCCTCTGAAAGTATCCAATAACCATACACACTGCTAGTGACTTCACTTAGCAGTGTAAACCTAAGGTACAGACAAAATTCATTCTAAGTACGAGAGTACTGAGAAGCTGATATCAGAAGTTGGTACTGATGAATGGGGTGGAACTATGACCCCTGTAGGCCCTAATGAAATTCGAGACTCCAACAACTTGGAGGAATGTAAAAATGCAGGCTAACAAGGGATCAAGCACATTACAAATGAAACAGGATATTCTGAGTCTTTTAATAAAGTGGAATGAATTTGAGTTGTAAGTACATAGACCTTGTCCTATCATGGGATATAAACGTATATAGGTGAACTACAGACTTCACCTTATAACTATGAAATGTAAAGGACAAATGCACTATTTTAATGCCTGAAAAATTCCTCTATTTGGTAGTAACAGGCTAAAACGTGAAGATCTGATGTGTCACGTAAGGCCTAACCATCCCTTCACATAACTAAGAAATAAGCCTTCCAGTATGAAAAACAAAAATAACTACTAGACCTTCCAGCTATCCATTAAGTTACAGGCTCAAAAGCAACTGGGGAAAAGCCCAAAACATCACACACCATGGGTCATACAAAGGCTGTATTGATCATCATTGATTGG
The DNA here is from genome assembly GCF_004210375.1 of Tachypleus tridentatus. Lineage (NCBI taxonomy): Eukaryota > Metazoa > Arthropoda > Merostomata > Xiphosura > Limulidae > Tachypleus > Tachypleus tridentatus. The sequence continues at coordinate 93,902,360 of NC_134827.1, read as the reverse complement.
AACAGCATTTTTGAGGTAAGGCAAGTTTTGTTAAAGCAAAGCAGCTTTGGGCCATCTGCCATGTCCACCCAAGGAAATCAAACCAAGGACCCCCATGCTGAGAGTCTGCAAAAACTTACCAATGTTTCACAAGGGAGCTGAAAATTCACCAGCCTAAAGAAGGCACAGGAAAACATGAATCTAAAGACTATCCAAAAATCAAGGATCATCCTTAATTGCAGTTTGGAGCCCCCGAAAGGGCTACCACAGATTCAAATACATCTCCCTATCATTACAAATAAAATCACTGACAGTTAACCAAGAGATATGCCCCTTCCCCTGATTGTTGTGTGATGCTAGATATCAAAGATGGAAGAGAAGAGCCCTAAATCACCTCCATATCAGAAAGAATAATCCAGAAATCCATACCATAACTGGCTTGTTGCAAAGGAAAAACACATTTTAATTATTATTATCACAAAAATAAACTAGATAATACAATATCTGAACAATTGTAATACTATGAAACCAATTAATGATGCTTTGTTGAGAAAATTTGATAAAAAGGTATCCAATAATCATAGACACTGCTATTGATTTAACTAAGCATTGGAAACCTTGGATATAGACAATCCATTCTGAGTAATAATGTTCTAAGGAGCTAATGTTAGGGGATTAGTATGGATGATTAGGAATAGAACTATGATATTTTGTAGAAGGTGATGAAATTCTCAACTCCAATAACAACAACCAGGAGAAACATGAGGCACTTATATACAATACTAGAATATAGGGCACACTGATGTATGTAGAGAGTATCACGAGACAAATAGTGTCTAGAGCAACTGAATAAAAAAAAATCAAACTAATGCTTTTATGGACAAAGAAGAATCACTGGCACTTATTTTTGTAGTTTTAATGGATATTGGAAAAGCTGCATTTTAATAGGAGTAACATTGTAACAATCATGTACTAGCTTTATCAGTTTTAGACATTCCCCATTTAAGTCCAATTCAATTAGCGAATGAATGCTGAACCTCACACAATGAACAGAACGACATACGATTGGAAAAATGTGATCTTGGTCAATTTACAAATGATTATTACCTACAATGTACCAACACGAATTAAGTGGTCCAAACTTAATGGATTTTCAATGAGTGCAAGAATCAGTAATCACCATTATTTCTCACCTACTGAACTAAAGATCATCAGTTGTCAGCAAATGTTCTGGCATCATAACATGCACAAGTCTACAACCTTAAGATCAGTTATAAACACTGATGCAGAAAGTAACACCTTTTCAATGATATTTCAAACCATGTTTACGCTTCATTAAACCATATTCTTTCTTCTTTTACAATGATTGGAAGGAATCCTGTGACATTTCAAACACGTGCAAGGTCAGGATATAGGAAAATCATGATGATGTGCAACTTTGCAATGTGGCTTCATGTTCACAGATGATCTGGTTACAGAAAACACACGTCATTATGGGAAAAAATGTGTACACACTGCCATGTTCAGAAATAAACTCATTAGAGAAATAATATACCTATGTAAAGCAAAGCTACATGTGCCTCATTGCATTTGAATAAAGGATAAAATAAGGAAATATTAGCAAGTTTCTCACATTACCTAGTTCTGGGAAGTCTTCAGGATGAAGTTGAATGTAATGTCTGATGATAGCATCTCTCTCTGCATTAATACGTTTCTGGTAGTGATAAAACATCTCCCCAAGTACACCACCAACTCCCAAGCTAATAATATGCTTTTGTATGCCTATATATATAAAGAAAAAAAACATCAAGTAGTTCAAAAACAAGAGATAACAGCAATCATAACCATACCAAAAGCAAAACTAAAGCCATCCAATAAAACTTAGAAAGATGTTAAACTAAGAGTATACATACAGATACACCATCTTATTTCTCATTTCTAAATTTAAATAAATAATATTGTTGATGAAAAATAATCTTGTCTTTCTTAGATTACACCTTTTTTTACTCATATTTAAGTCTTGTATTTCTAACCTATACACTCCACAACTGAAACTAAAAAAAAAAAAACCATAGTAACTGTCCAAACCCCTAAATCCACACACCTGTATCAAGTTAGCTGTAATTCTTAACTTCAGAGAAACCAGAAAGGGGATCTTGTAATACACAAAATTGCATTAGCTTTCTTTCTCTTAATTAGAAATCTCATTAAAAAAGGCAGAACTCAATCTGCCTTTTGCAGCTAAACAATCAGCTTAGAACTTCAATCTTTCAGTAGGAATTAAACTTTAGATCTTTCATGTCAAACCTCAAATCTTGGCTTTTCAAATAGGAAAAAATGTGTGTATCCAAGAAAATCATCTTTACAAATTTTAGCACTAGGGTTGTAACAGGTAAGATATGCAGTCTATTCAACCATTTTTGTTAGATAATAGTACCAGCTCAAGAGCTGCATATCTTAATCATTTGTATGCAAGATAATTATAACCTAAAACACAACTAGGATACAACTATGATAACCAACAGTGTAATAAAACATGTATAAATGTTTAACTTGTTTTAAAATAATATATTAAAACAAGTGGAATGTGCATGTTTTACTTTTGAAATTTATTGCCAACCAACAAGTCACAGGCACCTACTGTAAAGAATATAATCCATACAATAAAAAACCTGACACTAGCAAACTAACCAGAAGCTACAATGGCAAACAGCAGAAGTAGATGTAAACAACAAGCAAACAGGCCTATATTTGGTGGGAAAAAATACTGCAGTAATCACAACCACACTATATAAACATGTTAACTGACTCTAATAAGCAGATAAAAGGTTTTAGTGCACCTGGTCTCTTTGTTACAAAATTGTGCATGTCTTTGAACAATAGTACTATTGATAAACATTTTCTTCCATCTTGTACAAATATAACAATAATGAATGGCTGCTCCAACAAGCACCAAGAAATGTCTGAATTCATTACAAAAAGATTTTTAGTGGAATATTTATAGTATACAGGCATCTTAGTGATATTATCCCCTAATCTAGATACAAAATAGTGAATGTCTCTGAAAAGTATGATTAACAAACTATTTCCTTTGATGGTATAATGTAAACAGAATAAAAGTATTTCACCTTTTCAGAAGTATTTAAGTTTTAATCAGTTAATCACCAACTAACTGGAAAAATTATTAAAAGTCAGACATTTATTGTTAGGAATTTTACCCTATTTAAAAAAAAAAAACACACACAAAGGATCAGTAACAATATTGACTCAATGCAGAAGCCAGAAACAATGCAGGTATTGGCCATTTAACAGGAGTAACTAAGGAATCTGTTTTTGATTGCTACAGGAATATTCTTTATTGTTGTTGTTTCTGCTCATATTATAGTATTAAACTGAAAAAATAACTGCACTCCTATGAATCAAATATGAAGCTATATTTGGTATTGAGTCCTCCTACCTTGACCCACAAGAAGAAAATGGGAGGAAAAGAATTTACACAATGAAGGACATCAGTGAAGTGCATGGACCAAACAAGTGTAAAACCTGCAGAAGGCCTGTATTAAGAAACTGTGCAATAGGTTACCATGAATAGGGACAGTTTTGTTGTTTATTTTAACTCAAAGTAAAAATATAACTTAGATGATAAAATACATAAGCTGCTACAGTAGTCTTGTAGAGAAACAAGTCTCAACTGTGGTCATTAAGCAAGAAATGGAAGGTAACCCTGATAATGTGATGGATTTCATCAACCCTTAAATCAAAAGACTGAAGTAAGTAACTGAATAACATCGAAACCTTGTTGCAAAAAAAAAAACTGCAATGGGATGCAAGTAATGTGACACAAACTTGTCAGAGGTTATCCACATCCCTGCCTGCAATATCTTATCCAGAGAACACCAACAGCCAAAAAGAAGTGAATTCATAAGATGATGCAATTTAAGGAAGGTGATGTAAAAAAAGACAAACAAATTCATTTCTCGTAAAGGAATAAATAAGAAAGATGAGCTGTTTAATCCAACCAGACAGGTGGGTCATAAATCATGAAAGAAAAAGAAAACTTTATTAACTCAAAGAAGCAGTATGATCAAGATAACAGAACAAATGAAGCAGAGTTTGAAATTGCCTTATCAAGCAGCCCAAATTAAGGGGAAGGAGAGAGCAGTCTCAGAATAAAAATCAACCTGTCCCTGTGGTAAAGGAGTACAGAAAGCAGCCATGGCAAACATATCAGTGATATCTCCCACAAAGAACAATAAAATACATTTTAAAAGAAAAATTGAAAGAAGAATAATTGTTCAAATGGAAGTTAAAATTCCAGGAACTAAAGCAAAATATGAGGACAGTTTAGCCAAGGAAAATACAAGAGGTTGTTAAAAAATGCCATTCTGTAACCAGTAAAGAGAAACAGTCTACCCTAAAATGAGAGAGAGAGAAGAGAGAGAGAGAAATAAGGAACTGTTGAACATCTTAGAGGAAGAGAGTGGCAAATAGACCAGAAACAATAAATCATCCACTGGTAGTGATAAACTGTAAGAGTGGATAACAGACAAGAGCAAATAAATTTAAAATAATAATAATAATAATGGATAGTTTAAGAAAAATAACTTGTCTGGCAAGGAAGCAGTCAAGAGAATCACGTTAAGATGAAGATATAGAGCAACGTGGTGAAAGATAAGATGTCCGAGACTCTCAGCTTTGCCAAGAGGTGAAGAAACTGAAATCCCAACCAAATTAGCCAAAGATAGCAGTGAGAATAATCTCAAAATAGATGTTAGAATAAAGACATTGACCTTAGAAGTTGAAAATGAAGATAAACATACAGAAAGACCATGGACTACTCCATACAGGAGACTGGAATTGGAGAGCAAGAAATGTGGAAATTTAGTACAGAAGAAAGTAGTCACAAATACATTAGGAGATCCCACAGCATAAAAAAAAAAAATTGTAGAAACACTGGGAGATATAAGGACTACTCTCTCAAATATATTTTGTTTGGATAACAACAACTGATCTACCACTAAATTCAAAGATCCCCCAACATAGAAAGCCAACAACCAAATGTTGCTGGCATAAGCCCAGAAAAGAGAGATCAAGAACTGGAAAGCAGAGATATCATAAGCAAGTATTTCCTTGTCAGTAGGATCCAAGGGCTTTTTGCAATGCAAGTCCACAGAGGTACAATGCACAAGAGGCCAAGCTATCACAGAAACAATGCTAATGAATTGTTCCAGATACAACTGACCACCAAGCCCCACAATAACTGACCTCTTCGGTACCAAATGAAGATCACCAATATTAATCTGTGAGAAACTAAATAGCAAAAATTAAATAAGGAAGTCTGATAAAGCAAATACCACAAATAAAAACAAATAAATTGAGAAACGTACGAGAAAGAAAACACAGCAGAATGAAAAACATTAGTGCAATCTTCCCCAATAAAGCTGTTTGGATAACAAAGAAGAGCCTCGGAAGATGAGGTTAAAAGAATAGCAAAAGAAAAAGGTGAGAAATCATAGTATGAAGAGTAAAATATTAACAGTAAATGAGAGCCAAAGAAGAAGAAACGTTTCTGAGCCGAAAGAAGATATTCAAAGGATAGAAGCACTTACAAATATGAAAATCTCCAGCCACAGGCCATAGAAAAGTGCTTAAAATTGCAATAACTCAACATTCTGGCAAGAAACAAAAATCTTATGAGTGTGAAACGCATACAAGAAACTCAGCTGAGATTCAGCAGGAACTACTGAAGTAAAGAAACAAGTGTCCCTGACACAAGTGTTTTGCTTACCCATGTCAGGGATAGAAGAACCAGAACTGAAAGGCAGGTTGTGAAAAGAGTTAATCAAAGTTGGTCAAAGACTAGGCAGGCTCATCAGAAGTTCTCGGCCCAAGATGAAGAATGTGGAATAAAACAAACAAGATGTAAAATGTTGGTAATGATGCTGACTGTAAGAGTATCTCTTGTCACCAGTTAAAGAAAATAAGAGAAATGTATGAAACTCTAAAGGTTTCAGAAATATGGAAATGAGAAGTAATAAGATCTGCAAAACTACATGCATGGAAAATGTTAACAATTTTTACTTTACATATTTCTTTTCAGTAGCAGTAGGTCTGGTAAGTCATTTTCCTATATACAAAATTTAAATGAACTGTCGAACCCTGAACACGTGTTGATGATGATGATGGGGAATACTTCTAATCAAAGAAATTGCATCAAAGCTCTGGAACATATCCCAATGCTTCATAAACTAATTAAGAAAAGACATTATAGTAAAAAAAGAATTATACTCAGAATCTCCAATTGAAATCAATTTTAAAATCTGGAAAGAAAGAACATGGTGGTAGGAAATACATCTTGAAAGTTAATTAAAAGTTAAAATAATATGCACAAATCCTTCTTAATAATGAAAAAAAAAAAGGAATAAAACTAAGTATTTGAGTGCAAAGAAAATTAAGCAGATTTTGATATAACAAAATCGACTGGAGTACTGCTTGTGAATAACATGTCCCTTTTTTATTGGTGAAAGAGTATGGTCTAATGGTGTTTGCATCATAGACTGGCACTGCACATGCTATTACATGCAGGGAGTGGAAATTTCATTCAAAAATTTATCTCATATGAACAATGAATAGTGAAGTATATAAATATCACAAATGTTCAGGCTTCTTAAAAATCTTCACCATACCTGTTGTGTATAAAATATCGGACTGTGTTAATTTGTTAGCCAGTTCAGTGAAACAATGAAAATTAGATTGTACATCTCTAATTCATTAGCTTACATTTGCTTCAGAACTTCTATTCAAACACTAGTTGTGAAATTAGGCTTACCAGTGAACACAGTCTGTACAGTAACCAAGGAAATATGTCAGTTCAATATTGTTGCATTATATTTACCAAACAATGAAAGAATGCATTACAAAAATTGCATCAGATTATATGTCATCAAGGTTACTAAATATTTCATTAAACTAAATAATTACCATTTCATTAGTGAGAAAAATTTTACACATGTTGTCATTAATTAGTAGTGGAGTCCAAACTGGGTTTTTGTTACTAATGGAGTGCCTCAGGATAAGTGCTTGGGTTTGATTTTTTCTTGGTTAAATTTTACAAAGTTAATTGATATTTTTATGAAAAATATAAGGTGGGCTAAATTTTACTTTCAGTTGGGTACTGCCCAAGGCCCCAATTGACCCTTAATCTATCCCAGACTATATACAAAATCCTGAACTTCAGTATCCAATAAGTAAATTCTTAGCTTTATTTTTCTAAGCACTCTCCCCCAAATTATATACTTTTAACACTTATCCAATTAAAAGCATGAAACCCTTAAGTCAGTAAACTGGTCAAAGTACTTTGACTCAACTGATATAAAACTGCTTTAATATTTTGAAGACGAGGTATCAATTGCAAAAAAAAAAAAATTGTAATGTACCATCCTTATTACGTTGTCAGAATAGAAAACACTTCATGCAGTAACACTTATGGTAATGCTCTTGAATCCAAGATAACAGAAAGAGATACATTCACAAACATTACTTAATCTGTGTTAGTATAATGAACTTAAAAAGGTAAAACAATAATGTGCAGCTGTTTTTCATTTTCAAATAGTATCACATTTTTTTTAAAGCATGTTTTTGAAGAGTTTGGATTTTGACTTCGAATTCAACTATGTTACACCTAAATATACAAGTATTTCAAACTACTGTTGCAGTATAAGACCTATCTGTCCTTATATTACCCACATGACAGAGAACGTCCTAATGAAGTCATACTGTAGGTAACAATGACAATAAATGAATTCCAATTTAACTTCAAATGTGACTTTTAATAAAATTAGGGTCATTCAGCATGACTAGCAGTTATAATGCAAGCTTTGCATAAAATTCATGCCCAGTATTTCTTACACCAACACTGATTGTCCACAACAACCTGAGAACAAAAAAATGTTACATGTCTGTTTTAACATGGCAAGAAAAATCAATTTCCTTTATCACAATGCAACATAATGCACTTCATCTTATTAAGCATTTTCATTAATATTACTTGTAAAAATAATTTATTATAAAAGGTGCACATGACAGGCTTTCCTCGTTGAAACAGTGATCAATACGCCATGGCCTCTTTTTGCGACTGTGGACAAGTAACCTTCCCCACTACATTTAAAACAAAGTAAGGAACTTATGTAGTGCCCATCTCCCCAAAAACACATCTGTTAGTTCCTATAACACATTCAAAATGCAACAAGGAAACAAATATCTTTAAAAATACATTTCTTTCAGTATTAACAAAAACTCACACAAGAGCTGTTGCACGCTTCTAACTTTATTTAAAGCTCTCTATAACAAAAGTCAGTAAAAGGGAATCCACACGTTCAGAAACCACAATTCGACAACAAACGAGTGGGAAAAGTATAAATATCTGTTGAATGGCAGAGAACAAACGTACGACTTATAATTCCAACCTGTGTTTTTAAATATGGTAATTATAGATAAATTAAAAATTAGTTTCTTAAGATGTTTACAAACATGATTTGGGTCAAGTTGCATAAGGAAAAAATGAAGTGATAAATTTTCTTTCCTGAAGTAGATGGAACATTGGTTTGAAATAATCCCACAGTTTTCTTGCTTCGGTCATCATACTCTTATCACTAAACCAATAACATTGTCCATAACCGAGCGAGACACTAAGTATGATTTTTTATGCTAAGTGTAGACTATACACGACCGTTTCGTTTGAACTATTAATTATTGCATTAAACGTATCAACACTCGTTATTGCATTAACAGTTAAACAACTCTGTCAATATAACAAGTTAAATTTCATACCACTTATAGCTGGACGACGTGTAACAGCATTTGCTACTACAACAGTAGTCACCCCAATACCAGCAAAAGCAACTGGATAAAAGTACCTTGCAAATACACTTTCATATCCAGACATTCTATCTTATTAGAGTAACCTAACCCTAACCCGAGAACGAACACGATCGCCCCTCTTAAAAATACTTGTATATACTGTGTGCAATTACATTACATTTGGTACGTCCAGGATGCACGTACCTCCCTAAATGTACATTTAATATATAAAAATATTATAACTTTAATAACGCATTGTCTTGTTCAATAAGTTATGTTATTTCACTCTCTAATATATCTTAATAAGTTATTTTATGCTAAATACTTTGATTGTTTAGTTACATGAAAGAAAAAATATTTGTTTTATACTTATAGAGTATGCTACCCTCCTCCATTTTACAGTATGCTCTATTACATGCATGAATATTAGGAAAATTATTCTCAAGATGAGCAGGAGAACGTATAAATTTAATCAAAATCCAAGAGCTTTCAAATCTCTAAGGCAAGCCCTGGATCTCAACACTAATAGGTGCTACTGCGATGCACATTCCTTTACCTTGCTTCGCTTTTTCAGGTAAACCATGCTGCCCACTTTAAACTGGCCTCCCACATCTCTATAGGACACATTTCTACTTCCATATATTCATAAAGAATTATCTAGAATTTAATTCTTATTCTGCATACTGTAGCTTTCGCATAACATGCGGTCAACAGTCTATATGTTGACCTGGTTCTTGTTCCTCATCAATCTACTAAGATTATACATATTCTGTCCATGGACAAGGAGTGGTTGTAATGCTGGACTTTGTGTCGATCAACAGTTAATTTATTTTAGTGATAGTTCATGTGGTATCTCAAGGCTGCAACCTCCACTATTCTCGAACGAGAATGGCCAGTTGTGTCTATAACACTATTTCCTCCTGTTTTTCAAACTTTACCTACAAAGTAAGAAATGTTTAATTACTTTCGACCCAGAGAGGTATTGCAATCGGATCTGTTTATATGTGTCTCGAAAACTAGTAGGCCGATGTACATAAAAAATGTTAAAGAAAATGGAAAGTCATTATTGGATAGTCCAGATTCTGGATCACTTTTAAGCAAGTGGGGTATTTTTGCGGGTTGGGATTAATAAATCTGTAAAGAGTGGTTGAATTTGTATCACACTGTATGGATACATTGAGGTTGAGACTCCTCATCAAACTTCAAATAATGATCCGAATCATTGATTATTCTGAATCTGAGAAGGATTTCCCGAACTTTCGAACTTGACAATGTCCAATATAAATGCATGCAATTTCGAAAAGGAGCAGAAAACAATCTCATAGATGATTTCAGTATGTCGCTTGAAAATATAACGTCAAGTAACGACTCCGAACATCCAGTAGAAATAATGGTCTCACTTTTAATAACAGTGTGATACACAAGATATATATGTATTTTAACTACTTTTAGTTTTGCAGGAATTTTATATCTTTTCTCATTTGTTTAGTTTGTATACAGTTTCAGAACATGCATATGCATAATCAAGAAAGTTATTGAGGTTATCTTGTTTAATTTTGCTTTGTTTCTTTGTTTTCTATAGTTTATATGTTCTGCCCAAAAAATATTGCAGTAACACATAAAACTCTCAGAGTACCAAGATCCATCAACTTAACATTTTTACATTAGTTATGTAAACATATTTCCACTAAATGACAGACTTATACATGGTAGCCCGTAAGTCCCTACCCATCCATATATCTTATGTATCCAGTGTATGTCCCTCATTCTCGCTGCATAATATTATGCACAAAACGCTCTTCAAGTGTAAATGGGCTTACATCGGCCATATTTCTCTGAAAAAAAAGAAACAACTTCATAATACATGGGTAATTGAATATAGCACAATAACATATGGATGGGTAGGGGCTTACGGGCCACCCTGTAGATTGCTTGTTGCGCTATTTAAATAAAAATTTTGCAAATTATAAATGAACCAAAATAGATTTGTTACGTCATACGTGATGTTCGTAGAGCTAAGTGCGCCTCTCCATGAAATATACACGTTAAAAATAAGGACATCTGCATTAAACATTTAATTTATTTTAGCACGAAGATGTAGAAACTATCGTTGTAGTTTTTTTTAAAAAAAGGTGTTTACATATAAATACAGAAGGTTTGTTTGTTTGTTTTAGAATTTCGCACAAAGCTACTCGAGGGCTATCTGTACTAGCCGTCCCTAATTTAGCAGTGTAGGACCAGAGGGAAGGCAGCTAGTCATGATCACCCACCGTCAACTCTTGGGCTACCCTTTTACCAACGAATAGTGGGATTGACCGTCACATTATAACGCCCCCACGGCTGAGAGAGCGAGCATGTTTGGTGCGACGGGGATGCGAACCCGTGACCCTCGGATTCCGAGTCGTACGCTTTAACCCACCTAGCCATGCCGGGCCCCGACGAAGATATCTGATGTCCTCATAGAAATACCAACATCCGAAGTTAATTCTCTAAAGCTAAATGGTTTATAATATTCGAAACTTATAAACGTTTCTGGTTAAATATTTGTAGTTTCCCAGTTAATAAGCGTTAATCACAGTTATAGCTTCCAATGATTATGGTACACATAATAACGTTCGCACGGCTGAAAGGGCGAGCCTGTTTGGCACGACTGGGATGCGAACCCGCGACCCTCAGATTACAAGTCGCACGCTTGGCCATGCCGGGCCAAATACAGAAGGATAAATACATCTTGTCAACAAATTATATAATTTCGAACTTGTTTGTGATGATACACGACCAAATGAAGAATGGCCCGAATTGTTTACAAGAGAAGAATATAAGATTATACTAATTGCTGTTAGTCGCCAACACCATCGGTAACATTTGCCATTTTGAAATTTATAGTTCAGAAGAGTTGAAAATGTATCTGACCCTCCCGAGTCCTCAACGAACTGAAAACCTGGTGCCGAAACATACGAGAAGAGTATCTAAAAAACAAAGATACAGTATAAATATAACAAGAAATCAGTAGTTGATTAAGTCATTCAAATTCGGAAAAGTTAAAGTGCTAGTAGTTAAAGCTATTACATCTATTCTGCTATTTATTTATTCAGCTAGTTACACATTGAACTACCAACGCTAATTAAGTTACGGATACAATTTATTAGTCATGGAATTTGTTGAAAAGTTGCATATGAATTTAGGTCTAAAATTGGTGTCAATGTGAACACAGCCTATAACAACTGTGATTTGCCATTATTTTTACAAAATAATCCATTAGACGTTCCAAACGATGTTACATGTTGCAACAACATGCATTTGTTATGATACCATTTCTTTATATAATTGAATATCTAATAACGTATGCTCAGCCAGTGCAAAACCTCTTGCAAAGTGTACGAGTACCTGGATAACTGTAACAACTCTTGCCCCATTTTTTATTGGTGAACGAATGAAATAAATTTCCAAAAGTGGTAGACACAATAACATGAAATTTATGAATACGGCTCGTGATCATCATTGGATATTACACCATAAGCAAGTTGAGGATCAAGAAACAGAGGATATAAAGGTCAAGGTGAACTTTGCTTATTATCAGACCAATATTTTGGGCTCTTTTATTGTTTTTTCCCACAAAGAAGCAAAGACTTTGTATATAGACAACAGGATATGAATTCATCAAGATAAAACATCTAATCATATCTTCCCTTCAAGCATTGTATACCACAATCATCTTGACATACTGCTCAAATCACTGGAAACAGTGCCTACGGATTTCTGTGAAACTGTACTGTAGAAATAGATATTGGGAAACTACTGTCCTTATATACTAGATGTATTATGAAAAATGTGCAGGGAGGAATGTTTGTTTTAGACATATGAGGCTTAAGATGTAGTATTTTGTAATGGAAAATACACTGGGGCCTCAAGATGCACAGTTATCAGACAGAGAACGAGCTGACGTGGTGAGTAATAACAAAGTGGTGAGGCTCCAAAATAATTTTAATATAACATACTCAAATTTAGTGTTGATAAAGTTCACAGCTTTCTTTATTTGGAAACATACTACTATTAATTTTGTTATTGATGCTAGCAACTAGTGTTTTTTGTGGAGAGTCTTATAATAATGTTATATCTATATTAAAAACAAATTTGTTGAGTGTGTATGTGTGTGTGTTTTATAGCAAAGCCACATCTGACTATCTGCTGAGTGCACAGAGGGGAATCAAACTGCTGATTTTAATGTTGTAAATTCATAGACTTACAGCTGTTCCAGCGGCAGACAACTTGGCGAGTCAAGAATAACTAAAGTTTACAATTTTCTAAAATGGATGTAACAATTCCTTCATAAAGCTTTTGAGTCATAAAAATTTGTAAAATATTCTAAGAGAAATAGTTATTCAATTGAAACATAAAACTACTTCCAGTTCTTTTTTTAAAAAATCATTATACTAGGAGATTATGATCAGGATATCTAGTTTTCCATAAATTGTAAAGTCAGTAATGAACAGTTTCACAATTATCTGAAGAATCATCCTTAAGTGGTTGTTACTGGATTAAATTGATAGGAAATGGATAGAAAACAATATACAGTAATATCTGAACAATCTAAATTTAAATATGCTTTCTACTAAAGACTAACAAAAGTCAAAAATAAAATATATTTCAAATGATTAATTTCATTTAGATGTATAATACAAGAACTTAAATACATAACTATTTTCTAAGTTTTAAACACCTTCCAAAATAAAAGAGAATACAGTAATATCTAGGAAGTTGTACTAAAATGATTATAATCATGAATGTTCACAAAATCCCCTTGAAGGAAGAATAAGGTATCCGAATAGTAGGTTTGTTTTTTAATTTCATGCAAAGCTACACGAGGGCTATCTGCACTAGCTGTCCCTAATTTAGCAGTGCAAGACAAGAAAGAAGGCAGTGAGTCACCACCACCCACTGCCAACTCTTGGGGTTATTATTTTACCAATGAACAGTGGGACTGAAAAGACAAGCATGCGTGACAGGGATTTGAACTCTCGACCCTCTGCACTAGTCATCTCTTAATTTTAAATGGTAGACTAGAGGGAAAGGGATTATTCAATGCCACCCACTGGAATTTCTTGTCAGACCAAACAGTGGTATTTGATCATCAATCTTATAATGCTCCTACAGCTCAAATGTATGTAAAGTTTGTTATTTTTTTTGGCAACAACAAGATATGAACCATGGGGCTGCAGCTCTAGAATCTGGAAAACTAATCTGAGGGTCCAAGCTCAGCCCTGCCAAAATAACTAGTTACATCTTTAAATATTCATCAGTGTCTTGAAAACAAATCTCTTAAATGCAAGTTTTTTACAGAAATCATTAACACACTTCCTTTAATTTAGTTAAACAGAGATGAAATCACAGATATGCAAATAGTAAAAAATTGCAAACATTCCCTCCATTTCACATCTTAAAGAGTGGCTTGTAAGTAACTTTTGTCAAAATGTGTCAAATAAATGTTACAAAATTCTCAGGATAAAATGAAAATTTATTTGTATAGGTTCATTACAGTTTCAAGACAGTTTGAATAATACTTTATTATCTTAACTAACAATCAAAAAAATTCTTTGAATCTAATATGGATTTTCAAAAGATTTAATGACTGTTTATAAAATAACATTGCAATGGCATGCTGTGTATAAGAATAGTAAGGGATAACGTCAGAGGTTGACTTTTAATTCCTGCAGTGAATAAATCTAAATCTGAAAGAAGCCCTGTCTGGTGCCAGTGACATCTGACAAATGAAACTGAACCAAACAACATCTGATAAAAACATGTATCTTTGAAAATGACATTATATTAAAGCAAAATAAAAAATATTTTAAATTTTACTTATCACTAAATTTAAGATTCTGATTCATCAATGGTTATTGTTCTTTTTAAGTACTTAAAAACATTAGATTAATATGCACAATACAGTTGAGTGTTGTACATGAATTCTTTTCCTTGCAGAATACAAGTAAAATCCAGTTATATGGAAATGCATATCAGAGAAAAATGTTTGTATTCAAGAAATTTCTGCAAAGGTTTTCACAAGACTTTTTTAACAACCTTATTTAATCCACATTAAATGTCATGGTACATGAGAGAGAACAAAAGCTACCATCTACACTAATCATTCTCAAACTGGGACCCACAGATCTACAGGTTCAGTAAGCTTCAACAATTTAGAAATAATCTCTTCTTCATTATTTTATTAAATCACTGAGGACCAAGGTGTCTAAGGTCTTGGTTGATCTCAAGCTTAAAAGTTTGGAAACCTCTGAACTAGACATACAAGGTGATAGTAGAGATAACGTGGCTGGGCATACTGAGATGTAAAGGTATGGGATTGCAGTCTATCTGTGTTGGGCATTTAACACAGACTACCTAAATGACCATGTAGTATACACAGCACATTAACTAGCAGATTATTCATCTGATATCAAATAATATTTAGAAATCACTATTATTCACAATTTGCACTTGATGAAATATAAGAACTATTTGATTATTAGACACATTACAAAAGTTCACAATCTTGGTTGGTTGAAACATAAGTATTATTTGATTAGACAGGTTACTAGTATACAAAATACTGGTTGGTTGAAACATAAGTACTATTTGATTAGACAGGTTACTAGTATACAAAATACTGGTTGGTTGAAACATAAGTACTATTTGATTAGACAGGTTACTAGTATACAAAATACTGGTTGGTTGAAACATAAGTATTATTTGATTAGACAGGTTACTAGTATACAAAATACTGGTTGGTTGAAACATAAGTACTATTTGATTGGACAGGTTACTAGTATACAAAATACTGGTTGGTTGAAACATAAGTACTATTTGATTAGACAGGTTACTAGTATACAAAATACTGGTTGGTTGAAACAAATAGTATTTGATTAGACAAGTTACTAGTATACAAAATACTAGTTGGTTGAAACATAAGTACTATTTGATTAGACAGGTTACTAGTATACAAAATACTGGTTGGTTGAAACAAATAGTATTTGATTAGACAAGTTACCAGTATACAAAATACTAGTTGGTTGAAACATAAGTACTATTTGATTAGACAGGTTATTAATATACAAAATACTGGTTGGTTGAAACATAAGTACTATTTGATTAGACAGGTTACCAGTATACACAGTATTGGTAGGTTGAAACATAAGTACTATTTGATTAGACAGGTTACCAGTATACACAGTATTGGTAGGTTGAAACAAATAGTATTTGATTAGACAAGTTACTAGTATACAAAACCTTGGTTGGTTGAAACATAAGAACTATTTGATTAGACAGGTTACCAGTATACACAGTATTGGTTGGTTGAAACATAAATACTATTTGATTAGGCAGGTTATTAATATACAAAATATTGGTTGGTTGAAACATAAGAACGATTTGATGAGACAGATTATTAGTATACAAAACCATGATTGAAACATAAGCACTACTTGATTAGACAGGTTACTAGTATACACAGTTTTTAATTTGTTGAAATACAAGATCTGTTTCATAAAATTAAATATATATATTATAATAATAAAATCTTCAAGCAATAAACCAAAACATATTAACATGAAATTTTTAAATTATGCTGCACATTTTTAAAAAAGGATCCTAGGGTACAAGCTATAATGTGGGATTATTAAATGTATCCAAGGATTTGGAGGTGGCTGTGGTAGTAGGACCCACATTGTGGTGGGGATACACCATCTATCAGTCTTAACCTCCAATTCACTGGTCTCACGTAACAAAATTAGAAATTAGTAGAGCAAAATGTGGGTGCGTAATCCTACAATGTCCCACATCTATATCACCCTTCACTGCCTGCAGACAGTTGTGGGAAGGTGACTGCTCTCCCAAGTTAGAATAAGAAAAAGATAAACATAAAAAGATGAAAAATAATAAATAAATAAACAGAAAAAGAAAATAAGATACTACCATTTGGAGGTAAGTAAAATAAAACTTGCCTCTTGAAGTTAGTATTCCCACCCCCAATATGGTAGAGGCACTAATTAACACGACCTCAGCAAAGTGATAGTTTACTGTGACTGTCGTGATTTTATACACAGCTAAAGGTGTACATCCACATGAAGTAGTGCCAAGTTCTTAGATGACTTTATTTTTAACTAAAAATTTTAGTAATTTTTAATAAAATTTTGCTGATTTTACTTTCTTTGTATTTATTTAATACATATTTGTATTTATTACAGAATAATTTATCTGAAATGTCTTTATTAAATCCATTAAGTATTTCTTTTCAATTTCACACAAAGTTACTCAAAGGCTATCTGTGCTAGCTGTCCCTAATATAGCAGTGCGAGACTAGAGGGAAGGCAGCTATTCATCACCACCCACCACCAACTTTTGGGCTACTCGTTTACCAACGAATAGTGGGATTGATCATCACATTATAACGCCTCCACGGCTGAATGGGCAAACATGTTTGCTGCTACAGTGGTTCAAACCCGTGACCCTCAGATTACAAATTGAACACCTTAACCCACCTGGCCATGTTGGGCTCCATTAAGTATTAATTTTCATATCAGTGTAAAAACATTTTGAATAAAATATTGTAATTTATTACAAATTTTATAATATCGAATAAATGCGAAGTTATAATGTTTATAATACATGGGTATGACATTTACATATATTTTGGGTTTGGTAAAGAAATTCCCAAACAGATGACCAACCTTTGTTTTTCTTTTCATGTATCACTCTTGAACTATAATTTTAATTTTCCCCACTAAATCTTATGTTAAATCTTCACCCTTTTATGGATCCCACTGAATAATGTGAGTTTTGTTAAAAATATAAAAATACACCAGCAAAATCAAAAAGGGCATCTCGATTTATTTTGTTTTCAACAAACAAATATATACAAGCTTGGTCCACAGCCTCTGAAGAGTACAGACATTTTAGTAAATAGATAGTTTTATATAATTGAAAACCCCATTTTAAAAATTGTTCTGAACAGAACAAAAGTTTACGAATTATTTATTCAGTGGTTCACTTTTAATCTGCCAGATTCCTATTTGGTATTTAAACCATATGAGAAACAAGTCCTGTCCCATCTGCAACCAGCTCCAGAATGGTACAATCTTGGACCCTAAAAATAAAATACCTTCAGTCAAACACACAGAATACTGGTATTTCTTACAAAAAACATTATAAGAAAATAACTCTAACAAGCTTCCATTTTATTGCATATATAAACTGAAAGACTGAGACTGATTCTAATGTAATCCATTGGTATAAAGAAAAGTAAGTTCACAGTTAAGCTAGTTTAATTAAGCCTCATCTTAACCAGAGGACTAATTGTCTGTTATATGCAAACTGTGTTCATCATTGGTCATACACAAGGTTTTGAAATAACACAAATGGATCAATACAGATCACACTCAGCTAAGGGATGTTCCAGAATACTTAAATTTATTCCAGCTTTCTCATACAAGTTTGAAACCATCTGGTGATTCAACAAATAGCCTAGTGAGCTATTTGTGGTATAAAATGACAAACAACCATTGGTATTTTCAATGGTAAATTTCTGTTTTTGAATATGTATACATTAACCTTACTTAGACATACAGAAACATTGTACAGAAGATTACACAACTGAACATTTTTAGCATCTCAGTGAAGTTTATGATCAGGCTAATGGAGTGGTTGGCTAATCTATTTTCAATTTTACATAAATGACAATGGTTATAAAATTGTTATTGTTTTTAAAACTATATATATAAATTTGTTTATTATAATTTTATCATCTTTAGAGAACCTGAACAATTGTCTATTTTTTGTTAATCATCTTAACAGTAAGTATAAACTGTACTGTAGAACAGCAAGAAGGCCAACTTTTATTTTACATGCATTATCATTAAGAAGTTTTGTAAAAAAGACAGTTTTAGGTCTTTTTTTTTTATTACAAAATTGTAATATACTCGTTGCCAAGTGACACATCAGTTTCACTACAAACTTTGATATACTCATTACTAAGTAGCACACCAACCTCGGTACAAAACTGCGATATAAACATTTTGAGCACATGCTTATAATAAGTTTTCGTCACCCAGTCAAGCCACCTCAACACTTTTATTTTTTTTAAAAATGAGTTCCTTGTTATTAAGTTTTAAAACTGTGATATACTCAGCATCATGTGGCACATCAACCACAGTACAAAACTATGGTAAGATAAACATTGTTAAAAACCTTTAATAATACCAATAAGTATACTGCAGATCATCCAGTTTAACCACTTCATTTTAGTTATGCTAAACGTGCTTAAGGTCAGCTCTGTGGTTAGTGAACTCACCTTCTATTTCTGTCCACTTCACAGCCACTTCACTGATAGGAATTTGAAAGTACTGAGCTAGATACAGAAGTTCTACATCAAAGGCCCTGTTCATAAAACAGTATGAGAAACAAAAACTAAAACATAAATTTTATTACACGATATTTTAATAAGCACAATTTAACTCAATACACTAAGTGCACCTATACGTATTAATTTCTATAGCATTAATAGTAAACATTTAAAAGGTATAGGTGCAATGATGGTGACCAATCTGTTGGATTTACTATTATGTATTTATTTCAATATCACTGTTTCAGTTAAATATATATTTAGAAATGCGTATTAAATCTCAAGTATAAGAATCAACAATATATGTTTTTACAGAAGCACTACTGCACCATCAGTATTGTTGCCTAAGCCAAAATTTCTAGAAATTCTCCTAAAAAGGTAACCAATGCAACAAAGAGACAGTATATATATTGTTGGTTTGCTGCAGTTGGTATACCATACACCTCAGAAGCTATAACTGTGATTAAAGCTTATTACTCAGGAAACTACAGATATTTGACCTAGAAATTTATATATTTTGAACATAATAAATCATTTAACTTCAGTGGATTACCACTGAATGTTAGTATTTCTATGAGGACATTAGATAACTACAGCAGTAAAACAACTTGTGTGATTAGTGAAGAGCTTGTTAGCTACCTGTTAAGTGAACTGTACTGATATACACTTGAAATTAATTCACTCATCATGAACCGTCAATAAAATATTCAATTCCAGAGCATATAGAAAACTCAGTACTGTTTGCAAGTTTGTAAAACTTTTGTATATAAATCAGTATTTGTGACAGCCATTATTATAAATTGTACTGTGGTTTGTATATTAAAATATATTTGTATTATGAAAAAAAAGTGTGTATCAATCTTGTTGGCAAACATCATAAATTTCATACAACTCTATATTTAATTAACTTCTAAACTTAAATTATGATTCAACTCAGTTTTAGGTTATTTGAAATCATAATGCATTACATAATAAATTGGAGACTCATTCGAAATAAATTCTAATTTTAATGTATGACCTTAATATCTACGAACCAAACACCTAAAGATATCTATTGATATTTTTAGTGCTACACAACAACTAATCAATGAATTGCATTCAGTTATAAATGAATTTGTAAAATGTGAAAAGTCTGATAATTTTAATTTTGTTGCTCCATTTTTATTTCTAATATGTAAATTTAAATACAACAACTAGTCAAAACAATGGAACTGTAATACAACTAAAAACATTTATGAGGTATATCATGTCAAATAAAACAATATGGCAGATTTAAAGACAATGGTGTAATAATAAACCCTCTTCTGTTAGGAGAGATGCCCATAAAACAAGTTTTTGCTTTACAAAATAAACAAGCTCATAATGTAGAAAATCTATCAAATAAGGCATAGAGGTTGTTTATAAGGTTACATACTGTAGTCATACAGTAACTGACAGAAATCTGTACTAATTAGGCTGGGAAATAACGTGTTGACTGAACTTTCACCAATATTATTACAAAAGTCAGAACATCAAACAATAATGAAAAACGACAATATCCGATTTACAATGTAATTTAACATTTAGTCAACCCAATAAGATTCTTTATGGATGTAGTTTGTTCAATCTAAGAAAATGAAGATTGTCATACAGTATTCCAAGTAGACTGGAAAATTAAATCCACTTACCAACGTTTCACATGTAGATTAGGAAACAAGAGCCTAGCTGCTTCACGAGTGAAAAGTTTAAAACCACACTGAGTGTCTCGAACACCTCTAACAGCAAAGAACCACACCATACAGTGGAATCCAAACATCAAGAAGGTCCGAAATACTGATCTCTGTATAACACAGTGAACAGCTCACTTAAAAAATATTACATTATATCTATAAAATGTGTATATATGTTTCATTGTAAATATACACAAATATTATAATGATTACCAAAAAAAACAGTCACAAGAACAAATGGATAAGTATATTACATTATATCTACAGAGATGCCAACTATTTCAAATGACTGAGCATAATGATTGTAGACAGAGCCCTTTATCAGTTGCGGCTACTAGGCCTGACCAATGTCTCTAAGCTCTTTATTACAGTGGAGCGCCATTAAGCTGCGGACCAGTAAACAGCGAAATCGCTTAAGCTGTAGCAAGTCTTGTGAGCGAGGATTATCGCGGCTCACCGCTAATTTAAGAACGTGTAAAAATGCAGCTTACGAATTTAATCCTGGCTTTATAACCTCAAGGGAATATTTAAAAAGGATTTGCTTTAATTTGGGAAATAAATAAAATATATTACAATAGAAATCGACCGTTAATCTACCTTATCCGCTCTCTATGTCAGCTTTATGGAGGCCGCCATTGTTACCGAATCACACCTCTCCATACATTAAAGTTAATCCGCGGTAAATCCATGAAAAAAGGGATCAGTAATTAAAGTATTATTTTTAATTCGATAATCCAATATAATGATCACGCAATGGCCCGGGTGAGGCTCCTCGGCGGAGCTGTTGGCGACTTCGGCTTTTCAGTCACAAATGTTTAAGTTGCGGTTAAGCAGGTTGACCCCCCAAATACCTCGGCTTAACAGCACTCCACTGTATTATGTTATTATTATAACTATTATTATTTATTACTGCTATAGATTGTTCATTTATCACTGTGTTTTGTGTATTTAATAAATAAATTTAAATTTTTTTGAAATTGTCTTATTTAGTTCAGAGTAACAAACATACTGGTAAAACAACACTGAACATGCACAAACAGTAAGCAGAAAAAGCCTTTGTGCAAGGACTAGTTTATATCATGTTTATGACACTTATTGTAATAGTTTTGCAGCTGTTGCAGCCTTTGCTTTCATGAGAATGTCTCTGGATGGTTGAGAGTTATAACAACATTATCCATTTGACTGCATACACATCTTGTGTGTTATACCTCTCAAAACTGAGGTGCTCAAGTTTGGTCTGAACTTGCTTTTGTTTTTAGTCACCAAACTAAATATCCTTTCACTGTCAGCATTAGAATGGAAGATCGTAAGAATTCCAAGCATAACCCAAAGAGAAATCTTTGATGACTTTCAGTTTTGGATCAGCAACCTCTGTGTGAATCAGAAGTTCATCATTTAGAGGGAAATGTTTCATCATGTAATTTGTAACTCCAATATATTATTTCTTGACACTGGGGTAGAAGCTGATCAGGTCCAGGTCCTTTTCATATTTAACAATGTATTCCTTGGCAGCATTTCCAATAGAAACTACCTCATCAGATTTGTGTAAGGATTCATTGTTGTAGTTAAGTTCAGTGATGTTGCCTTCAAGATATTCTGGCTTGATGTATCTGACAAGTATATTTTTAACTTGTGTAATCAGAGTTCTATGCATAATGTGTATGCAAGGTTCTTCTCTTTGCAATATCAAATTGGCTTGCTCAAATAGAGGAATTGCAGACTGAAGAAAAAGACAAAATAACAAGTTCATTTTGTTGTCTGAGAAAACTGTTAACTTATATAACTTGCTCTGCACATAACTTTTCTTGGTTATTTCCTTGCTAGCTTTCGTTTTCTTCTCTTTTTTCATTGATTGTCTCTTCTTTAGTTCAAAGTCAAACTGCCTAAACATATATTGAGTTATATCAAATGTTTCTTTGTCTGCTTTTGAAGACTGTTGTCTTGTGTCCCTGTGTGGCTGAGAGGATATCCTGACTGTTAAATCCTTCTTGTGAACAATCACATTGGTGTTTCTATGCTGCTTAGAAAACAAGAAATACCCATCTATGCAAGCTCTGATTGGCTGACAAGCACTGATGACGTAACTATGGATTCCCCCAAGTATCCAGTATGGAGAAGCACCGCACTCAAACTATTGGTAGATGTCAGAGATACAAATATTTTTTATTATTTCAAGTACAAACATGATTATTGCAAGTAGCCATTTGGACTATGTCTTTTATTTATTATCAAAATTTATTTGTATCTCACTAGAAATTTTCTTTTCACCCCTTTCAAGACCTGGAGAAACAATTTATCACTATTGTATAGGCCTATATAATATATAATAATTTGGGAGTTGCAACAAGTCGTAATATTTGTCTGTATGAGCGTATAGTCATAATGTATACACCTAAATCGTAATGATTATGCTCAAATCGTAATGGTTGGCATCTCTGTATCTATTAAATGTGTATATATCTTTCATTGCAAATACACACAAGTATTATAATGATTACTTAAAAAAAACAGCTGCAATAACAACCTACCTATATGGATAAGTATATTTTGAAAATACAGTGAATCAAAAATATTATATCATTTGTACACATCACCTCTTATGAATTTTTTTTTTTATATTAGCCCTATAGATGGATGTTTTAGGAATTAACAGACAAGTTGCAGAAATACAACTGTTGTATAGTTACAAACCTGTGCAATAGACTCCTTTTCCAAATGTGCTCTTGATCCCACAACCACCACCATACTTGCCTGAAGAAAAAAGTGAAGGTAAATTTATTTGTACTTACTTTATTATCAGTAAATAATATTACAAGTTGAGAGTAATCTCATCAAAACTAAAGAACGAATATAATTTGGAAAATTTCCACAGCAAACTAATGTTCTGTGTAACAAAACCATTTCAGTCCAAAGGACTAAAACTGTACAGTAACTCAGTTGTGCGTAAGCTTGTCTCAATGTGACAGGTAGTTAAGGTCCTTTTTGTATATTAATTCTATGGTCTTTAGTAATGTAACTACACTTGTCATGATCGCAAGTGCTTATTACATATATAAGGGTAAATATTCTTCCCAATAACTTTACAAAACGTATAGAAATAATTTTGAAATTTTGAGCATTTGTGAGAAATTTTGGATTATGAAAAGATAAAAAGGACAAAAATAGAGAGAAAAAGAAAATCTAGAAATAAAAAGATTAGGAAAAAAAAACTATACATTGACTACTGGCTTTTGTCATAAATGTGGTACTATTATAATTGTCCTTTCAACTGGTCAAACATGGTGAAAAATTCAGGAAAAATAAATACTTTGTTCTGTACATAAACATGTAAAAATGTAATTCAATTTTAAACCTTAGCATGAGTTAAGTCAAACTGTACTGTTGTCATGCATAAATTTACTGCAATATCTGCACAAAATGGAGTGCCTTGAGGTTCTAGTTGTATAAGAAATGACCATGTTTCATATTTAAAACAAAATTTCCCACTAACTACCTTTGGTGATATTTATCTCATGACACTCTCCACCTATGTTAGTACAATCTTTATCCTTGTTCTGTATGTAAACACATCATTCAGATAATGTTATCACTTTTCTTTAAGACTGACTCAATTCCAGTCTCTAACACCAGCTCCGATGTGGAGAAAGAGTTGGAGAGTGTGACAGGAGGCAAGTATAATTAAAAATATATATTTTCATTGGTCCTTCTACCTTATCAATGTGGGCGTTATCCACAAAGAAAGTATCTGCATAGATCATGGGTGTGTCAACAGAAGGTTAACACCTTCAGAGAGGAAACCACATTACATCCAGGACTTCATTCATTTACTGTGCATAGAAGTTTACATGATCTGTCATAATTATATATATTGGCAAGGTTCCAACCAGATAACCAAGGTTCTACTACTTAAGGGTAGAATTATGGGGCAATAGTCCCTATATCCCATGTTAGTGGCAAGGGCAATTGGATTACAATCTGTGTGTGTTTGTGTGTATGAACACACACTTATGAGTGGATCCAAACCTGTAGCCATAGAGTGGTGTGTTCCAAGCCACCAGAATCATGACAAGAAGATAAGCAAACCTGGAGTGGACAAATCTTATATTCATCTTGAAGAAGTCTGAAAGGGAACACCCCAGATTCGGAATGATGTAATCATGTATGTCTTACACAACTTTACAAAACCAGAACTCATCTGATTTGCAATTATGAACACTTATCCTCACTTGCTCCCAAAATCATGAGGAGAATGTGGAACAAATTTCACTCAATGAAGGACTCATGATAGGACAACTCTGCAAGTGGAATTATGAGAAGACAATTGAATCTTTTCCATGATCAATGAATTGAACCAATACTGATCAAGAAGAAGAGCAAAGCTCAACCAAACTAGAGAGCTGAGCATTAAACCTGAACTAGTATTATGAGTATGCTCCCAAGTATACTGGTATCTCTCCTACTGACAGCAATGTCTGTAGGTCAGTAGCAATGAATGCAAACTTTCTTTAAAGGTGATACATGGCATATGATAATCAGGTCAGATGTAATACCAATGAGAAAACTGGAATGGTCATGTGGGACCAAGGACTCAAAACAACTTGTATGTTTGCATGCTTATAAGATGTAAATCACTCAGGAAATGTGCAGATCACATTATGCTATCAAATTACATTACTCACGAGCTACAACAACTTGTACAAGCAGATCGTGTGTGTCTTGTAAAACTTTTTTCATTATTATTATTTATTTATTTTATTTAATCTAATCTTAACTAACCTAAATATATCCTTATTTATACATTTTAGTTGTTTTTATAATTATACTTAAAGAAGAAACATGAAAAACAAGAAATAAAATACTTATCAAATCTTATTTTTTCTTGTTCTTGGTTGTCGAAAAGAGTTAACCCTAATTCATTTATACTACTCATATTATTGCAATTAATTATTGATAATTAAATAATGCTCCAAACAATACATACTGAAACATACAAAAAGTAGATATATTATCTAACCTCTCAAAATTCTTCTAGCATTCTATCTCTGAGACAACAGTCGTTACAAATTAATCAAAGCTAGTCATTAACTTTCTCATGAGAACAATGTTCACACTCTGAGTAAAACTGACATTTAATGGTTCAGAACATAATGTTATACAACACATTATTTTGGAGATAAAAAAAACTTGAGTTTCTATTAGTTATAGGTAATATATAATTAAACGTAAGAGTGAACGATTAACAAAATACGAAAGAGAGGATGTAACAGGTAAGCGTGGCAGGAAGGGTCTTGTTTCCTATTCAGTATCTCTGTAACCAAACATAGTTTAAGACTATAATAAATGTGGTTTATCTGAGCAATGATGATTTTATAGAGAGTAATTTATGTTTAATTCCATACTTTTTCGAGGGGTGGTAGATAAAATACAGATGATGGCATGCTAAGAAAAAATGTATCATGTGTGCCTCACTATGATAAATTCGGGACTTTTTAAAATATTGCCTTGTAGAAGTAAGAACTTAAAACTTCTATACTATTAACATATGGATTATTAACTGATATTTTATGCTATTCTAATTGTTATAACATAAACAAAAAGTAGTCTAATAAAATATTGAATACAGGACACTAAAACTTTGTGTTGCATGCAGTAAACAAAATACCTGTGTGAATATGGTTAATCAAAGTATTTGTGAAGAGATAACACTCTGGAAGAGATGGCAGTAAAGGAACCAATATCTTAACAACCCTTCAAGATTGAAGAATGATACTAAGAAAACTGGGGAATCTTACTGCATCAATATTTATGATCCCTTGTCATATAAAAGACCAGAAAAAAGATCTCTTGTACTCTCATTTTAAAAGGTATGTACAGAGGATTTGAGTGATGCCTGCATTCCCAGAGAAAAACAACTATCCATGCAGTCAGAAAAATGAAATTAAAAATACTTAAACTGTTGGCATATTGAATTGGACCAAGAATACACATCCCAGCCCTGAGAATGAAGCTTGCCTTGGTTGTTTCTGAAATTAGAACCAAGATGTGATGTTCTGACAATTGGCAAGGTGGTGCCAGCAGTATCAAGGTGATGAGAAAAAAAACAAACTTGTACAATATAGCAGAACCCATGTGAAGCAGATGCTTGTTCAAAGAGGAAAAAACCTGGAGCTGCAACACTTGACCCTTGCACACAAAAAAATACCAGAAGTGATGGGTTTCCATAATCATGGCAACGTGCAGCCAGATACAACAAACTCGGACATCCACAATTTCAAAAATAATGTCAACTCAAATTGAGGAATGAGTAACTTGTGAGCCTTGGAGAATCTAGGCATTAATATCAACAAAAATGGTCAATGGCTGGACACCAATCTCCTGTCTTCTTATCTTAGGTCAAACAACCAATGGGAATAAAATCTTGGAATAATTTGCATGACTCTTACCATTCCTTGACCAACTAAACTCTAATACCGATAGAACTAAGTTCCCAATCCTAAGGATCTGCAGGAGATGGAAATTCTTTGGGTTGGATGGATAAAAGTGGTAAAAATGTAAAATAAATTACTAATCCTGACTCAAGGATCTTTAGTGTTCCTGAATCCATGGGTGAAGTTGCCACACAACCAGACATTCTCATAGCTGAGCCTCCCCCAGACCTTGACGGCAAACAATAATCACTGACACTGCTGGCAGCAATCCAAAGCAGCAGAACCCTTAAGTTTCAACAGAATGTATCTTGGATTGCAATGTACTGAGAAGCCAATGTCAGGGTTCAGAACACATGAAGATGGGTGTAACTATGATCCCCTATGGGAGCTGATAAAATTCAAGAAACCAACAACAACAGGAATAAATGTAGAAGCCAAAAGCTGAACCAATGTGCATGCTAAGAATGGTTTCAGCTTGTCATCACTGAAAATGATGATCTGGCTAGTTTTCCAACAAAGTGAAATAAATGGAAATCAAATGTTGGATTGTAGAGTTGTTTGTCTATAGACTTATCCTGTCCCATTAGGGAACACTAATCTATTCAGCTTAATTATAGAAACTCTGCTTTTGACCCAGAAATTCAAGGAGCAGGTATAATATTTGAGAATCTAAAAATTCTTCCACCTGACAGTGGTAGGCTAAATCACAAAGTTCCGTCAACCATGCTTGATAAGACATAACTATCCCTTCACGTAACTGAGAACTAAGCATCACAGGAGGAACCACAATGTCTGTGAATGAATAGAAAACTATAAATTTGTACCTGGGTCTCTTAGCCATTATATTAGGTGCAGCTTGAAAAGCAATCAAGGAAGGACCCAAAACATCACTCTTAATGAAACAAAAGAAGAAAACAAATCAAAGACAGTTTATCTCAAAGTGGCCTCCTTTTTGTTTTATATGTCATTTAAAGACTGTGTTGATTACCATCGATTGGAATAGTATTTGGTGAAATATGTTTGTTTTCTTGGAGCAATGCAACAATGGGCCATCTGTTGTGTCCACTATATGGAATAAAATCCCAGATTCCAGCACTGCAAGTGTGAAAACCCACCACTGTTCCACAGGGTGAATGAAAAGCCAACAGACTAAAAAGAAAGGCAGGAAAAGATTTCCTCTAAAATGTCAAGGATTTTTTTATAAAAATCAACTAGATAACACAGAGATTGTTCAAAGTATTTCCAAACGATCATTGTACTGGGAAATTTAGTAGTGATGCTTTGTTGAGAAAACATCATAAAATTATCTGAATGAAATGCTTATATACAGTACCAGGATAGAGGGTGCACTGATGTAGGTGGAGAGTGTCATGAGACAAACATTGCCAAGGGCCATCAAGTGAAGTATAAAAGACTGGAGCAAGTGATAAAGATCAGATCAATGATTAGATAGGCAAATGAAGAAACCCTGGCAGTTGAGTAATAGCTGTATGTGTGAATGAAGTAGGTTTTGGAATTTGTCCCACTTCTGGAGAAATGTATGTGGATGTTCATGATAGTGCCTAATAGAACTTAGGAAAGTCCACAAACATGGACAAAAATATTAACCTCTTTATACCTATCAAACAATTTTTTGTACTTTATAAACACTTGTATCTATACCTTATCTGCAAAATCTTTCATACTCTCTTCAAGTTTCTCAATGTCTGAAAACTTTGTGGCTCCATCAGCATCAGCAAAAAGCAAATACTTTCCACGAGAGCACATCATTCCCTGAAAGAGAAATAGAATTTGTAAAGCAAGTTCATCTGACTAAAATTTTTCTACAGTTATAAACAAACTAGTTTCCATGTATGGTAACAAAACTGTTGTTTTCTTTTGCAATAGCTCAGCAATAAAATTCCTAATTTCTAAAAAATCATTTCAAGAGAAAGAGGAATAATATAAAAACCATTTTCCATGAAGTTTGAAATTTAAAGCTTGTACTTTAATTTCTTTGTTTGAAATGACTGTTTTTATTAAACCATGATTTAAGGAAAAACAGAAACTTTTGTGTGTTTGTTACATTATATAAACACCCCTGAACACAAGTACAAAATTCATCTATAGATATTGCAAATGGTTAGATTAATCACACAAAGTTAATTGTTTTCAGGCAGTGACTAAAGGAAAAATAGTAAAGGCTTTGTTTTTGGAAGCAGATACATTTCTATAAATACTTCATTAGAACCTGTATTGCATATCAGTCAGTATCTGTTTTTTATAGGTCAAGGAGGTACGTGTAATGGATTCACCATAATATATTTACTTGAATACTTATGCTTGTTTCAGTACAGTTTTCTTTTTTTGCATGTGATGTACACTGTTGGCTATATGTTGCACAAGTCCCATCTGTTCTCTAAAGTTGTACAAAAATCTTGAGAGCAAAAATCAACAATATTTGTTTTACAACAATATTAGTGCTTTTAAACATTGTTCAAACTTGTGTTTTTCATATAAAGCAGCTAGACAAGAGACAGTAATAGAAGAATATTATTAGTCAGTGTTACAGGCCTCAGAATCTATAACTGTGATTAATGCCTATTAATCAGAAAACTACAAAACTGAACCAGAAAAGTTTGTAGATTTTGAACATTGTGAACTGTTTAACTTCAGACGTTAGCATTTCTACGAGGACATTAGATATTGTCATCAGCAAAAGCTTATAGATGCTCCAAGCTACCTAACTATCAAAAGAAGTGCACAGGTGTATTAATTAAGAAATAATTTGCTCACTGTGAACATCAATAAAAGATTCATTTCTCGACCGGATAGAAGACTCAGTATAGTTTGTAAGTTACAAAACAGTTGTAAATAAATCATTATTTGTAATAACCATTATTATAAATTGTATTGTTGTTTGTGTGTTACAAATATTTGTGTTAAAAAAAACGTTTGTATCAATCTTATTGGCAAGTATTACAAATTTGATACATATTAACAATAAACTTCTAAATTCAAATTTCGATTTATTTGAAATAATAATACATAACAATATAAATTGGAGACTTGTCCAAAATAAATTACAATACGTAACAAATAGAATACAATGAAGAAAATATTTTCTGTGCATACATCTTGTTACAGAAAAACTTGGGATTCTGTGACACTGGTTTTTTTCAAAACACCTATACATAAAAGTGATTTGAGCTCTGCTTACAGTTCATTATAGGAAGAATTAGTAATTAACTTACAGTAGTCAACTAGCCTAGCACGTTAGGTAACAGACCTAATTTTAAAATGGTTTCTTTCATTAACTAGGCTAGTATGTTTGTTCTCCTGACCTCTAAAGGGCTTGTTCCACCAACTAGATTAGCATGTTATATATTTTGTATATCCAAAGGACTTAGTCCACCAACTAGGCTAGCATATAATATATTCTTGGTCTTGAAAGGGCTTATACCACCAACTAGACTAGCATCTTATGTATTCCTGGTCTCCAAAGGACTTGTTCAACTAACAACACTAGCATATTCTGCATTCCTTCTCTTGAAATAAATTATTATGTCAACTGGACTAGCATATTTTATATACTGGTCGACACAGGGCTTATTCCACCAACTAGACTAAGCATATTACGTATTCATTATCTTATTTTGTGATTCCTCATAAACAGAGGAATATATATATAAAATAAAGAAGATAATAATAAAAAGCAGCAAGAAATAATAAGAATACATCAATGGGGGAGACAAAAAACTGTCCTTAAAGTTAGTATTCCAGCTACCAGTGTGATGTCTGGACATAAATACCAAGATGTTAAGGTACTACTACACTAAACCCAACTAATATTATTAATACAGCTTCCAACCTCCACCCTTTATTAGGTGTACTTTGTTTGACAATATTCAATGGCTACAATCCTCAATCTCAGAAACTGAAAAGACAGATCACGAGACCAGTCTAGTCACTAGGCATCCAGGGAGAATCAAACAGATAGATGTAATCAACAACCCAAAGGTAATACAACAGATATACAGTAAGATAGTAAGAAAAGGTGAAATATGAAAATGTACAATGTACTAAATCCAACTTTATTTATTATACATCAACTGGAAAACAGTCTATACATCTCTCAAACTTTTACAATGATCAGTAGAATGTTCTCCAATGAGTAATACAATTTGGATGTGAAATGAAATCAAAATGACATTCTTAAGGTGATTGAGAAAACATGGAAAAGATCTGTGAACAATGTGTACAAAAGAGGCAGAAGGCTCCATCAGTACTGAAAGGTGGCAGATATATTGCTTTTTGACTTCCTATAAGGGAAGCTAATATCTCACAATCATGAAATAAATACCTGTAATGAAAAAAATAAATATGTTGAGGAAACTGAGATATAGAATGTCAAATGCATCAATTCAAGAAGAAATTAAAGACAGCAAGGGACAAATGTCAGCACGAATTGGCTAACAATCAAGCCACCAAGATCATCTTTGATAAAACAACAAACAATTGCCAGCCGTGAAGCCATAGTTGTTTAGTTATAATATGAAAAATGGACATACAAGGCTGACGTAAAAGATGTTCTCATACAAGTAATGGGGTAATTTATCTCTGAAAAAGTTGATGTGACAGCAGAAACTATGGTTGGAATAATCAAATTGGAACAATGAGGAGAGCTTGATATCTTGGCTATATCAGTGAAAGAAGGCAGAATGGAGGGTAAGCATAATGGAATAGATTATCTCAATTATGACTTAAAGTATTCCCTTTCGTGATAATAGATCTAGAATTGGAGACCATTAGAATTGAAGAATGGTTGTCCATCATTGTGAAGCCATAAATCAATGGATAACCCAACCATTTATATAAAACCATTGAAAGAACAAAGGTTGGGTTATCCACTTTGTGTGGAAAACCCAATGATCTTGGGACTAGGACAATCACAGGGGTAAAAGATTGAAATGAAGTAGAAAAAGGATACTATTCATAATATCTCATTTAAAGGAAGTATGTGCGAGAACAAGCCACGAGAGACCTTCGTGAAGTGAACCATCATCCTTAAAGTAGAAAGGATATCTCTGGTGCTAAGTGTGAAAAGACAGCAGTTTGCTGAAGAATCCCTCTATTGTGTTGATCTAAAATCAGTTGGTAAAAACTTATATTGGGTGTTGTGAATGATAAACCCAAGAGACATAAATTAAATTCGTCCTGTAGACAGAGCAAGAAGAAACCAGTTGTCCATATAAAAGTGGAAGTTAATGTTGAATAATTGGAGATGATTGATAAAGCCTTAACTACATGACACAAAACGTATTATGCAAAAGCCAGGACAAACAGAAGGAAGTAAACTGATAAACTTCCTGTGCATCAAAAAAATGTAGAAAAGGGCAAGATGAAGGATGAATCAAGGTACCTAAGCATCTTCAGCATCCACCATTATCATCCAATGTGCTCATCAAAGAAACTTTTGTAACATTCTCATATTTTTCATTTTGAAATGAAGAGCAATTTCTCTGAGATTAGATGGATCTATCATAACTTCAACCTCCCAGTTTCTTTGAAATTACAAAAAAAAACATGAATACAAATGGTGAATCATTTCTTCAGTTACTTTTCTTTTTCTTTTTTTTGTAAGAGATCTGAAATTTCCTGATTCAAAATTTGTAAATAAACTAGATTAGAAGGAGATAATGAAAGTAATGAGAAAGACCAGACTGTAGAATCCACTAAACTCAATGATCCACAAGCCAAGGGTATTACATATAATAAATTAACCTAGATAACTGCCCTAAAATGACACAAATCATAGCATGCAAATAAAAACAATGATGAAAAGGCAAGGAAGAAGATTCTCTCACCTAAAACGAGTTAGGGGTCTAGTACTTCTGAAGAAAGACATGTAGAAGATGACCCTATTAAAAGGCTACAATTGTCAACAATAAATACCTGGCTTATAGCAGAAAAGCTGAACTTATGTGGTTCCTCCCTTACTGCTTGTTCAATAACCCACTTTGAAGGTGGGAGATTGAAAACTTTTTGCAACATGATACATGTAATGCATTGTAAAACTCAGATGCTGTTGACAGGTCAACTGGTTGGTTCTTGGGGTTTATTGACACAAAGCAATATGGCTATCTGTGCCAAGCAAATGGTATGAAAACTAAAACAAAAAATAAAACTTTATACAGAGTAAAAATAAATTAAGTTAAAAGTGAAAACAATGTCTAAAAATTAGGTAAAAACCTCAAATAAAAGTAAAAAAGGTAAAAACACAACCAATCTGGACAGTGTCTCCATCGCTAAGATGTCAAACATCAGGTGTAAACCCTTAAAGAAGACATGACTAAAATGGTGCTGATGCTCACATTCATAACAACATCACAAAAGTAAAACATGGGCAGTTGTGATTTGAGTGTCACTAGAGTCACACATTGACAGATCAGTCCCACATAAAAAAAAAGTAAAAACATTGTGACCAGTGTGTAGCCTTAGCTGAGGCAACTTTTTCCTGTCAATCCTTATGGAAACAAAATGGACCAACAACAGCTGTAGAATGATCTAAAAAAACTTGTTAGGAATTTGATCACCCCAAATCAAATGTCAACTGATGCAAAGCTAGGTCCTAACCATAGGACCATAGTTTACATACAGGACAGGAACAGTGTCAGTGTAAAGAGACAGTTAATGTTCTGCTTAGCTTCCGCATGACCTAAGGCAAGAGAAATGGCTACAACTCAGCAGTGAACACAGAAATTGTAGAGGATAATATCCTGTGAGCAATCACCGAGTCACAAAAACCATGCTGGAGCCCACAAAATCATCTGATAACAAATCATCCATAAAAATGAAAACAGAAGAAATGTTTGAAAAATATTTGGCAAAGAGAAAATGGTACTATCAGTTTGAAGTAAGCATTTTCCTCAAATGACTCAAAGAAAGGTCACAAGTAGGATGGTAATTAGCCTTGGCAGGATGGGCTGATCATCAGACCCAGCAACATCATCCAATGACAAACCCACTTTAGCTAGTTATGGGTGGATACAAAGACCAAAGGGAAGAATGGCAGATCATGTATTCTAAAAGAGTACAGCCCATCAAGGGTGGAAGACACAACCCTATGTGGGATGCTGTTGTAATGATTGAAGACTGGTAGCATACTGAAAAGAAAGTTGTAGATGGAGGTGAAGAGAAGGTTCATTGGACTTTAGACTGGCAAAGTGCAGAGCCAAAGCACCAAATTGTGTACAGATTCCAACATTTTCAAGGCAGAGAGCTTTAGTAGAACCATAGACCAGAAACCCATAG
Organism: Tachypleus tridentatus; assembly: GCF_004210375.1. NCBI lineage: Eukaryota > Metazoa > Arthropoda > Merostomata > Xiphosura > Limulidae > Tachypleus > Tachypleus tridentatus. The sequence goes on along the minus strand of NC_134827.1, from coordinate 93,867,702 downwards.
TTCAACTTGGAACATATGAAGGTATGGTAAATTTTAAACACAGATCATCAAACAGGATGTTCAGGGTCCTTGTACAATTGATACAAAACTGCTTAATGTGAGAAATGAATTTAAGCTATAGCCCAAGATAAGCCCTAAGAACTTTGCCTCAGAAACCATAGGAAGAACAACAAAACTGAGATGGAGCTCAGGATCAGTGTGTAAACCCCACTGGTGGCAAAAATTAATACAAATATTTTTAGAGGAAGGAAATGCAAATGCATTTGCTGTGATCCACTTCATCAAGCAATGACTGATAAGAAATATAGAAGTCATCAACATAGAGACTGTTTGCAACAGTAGGAGGAAGTTGTTGAGTGATAGCATTAATCTTAATACCGAAAAGTGTGAAACTTAAAAAACAGCCCCTGAGAAAAGACTGGAAAAGGAGTTGAACTCATATGGACTTGGAATTGCCTGTCAAGAAGAAATTATGAATAAAAATGGGTAAACAAACATGCAACCCACATGAAGGGAAGTTCTTCAAAAATCCAAACTACTGTGTAGCATCATTATCCTTTTAAAGATGAAAGAAGACAAAAACAAAACAAGATGCTCTCTCTTGAGGAAGGCTTCCCTGACTGAGGTTTCAAAACAAATAATGTAGTCCACGGTAAAGCCCTGTCAACAAAAACCACATTGGGTGGGTGAGAAAAAGAACCAAAGAAGATGTACATTAACCATCCTCTCCAAGATGTTACAAAGACAGCTAATCATAGCAATTGGATGATAATTAGAAGGAATCTTGTGATCCTTTCAAAGCTATGAAAAAGGGAGAACAACAGCCTTGTGCCAAGCTTCATAAAACACATTCTCCTATCAAATTCAGTTAAAAACAACCACAAGAAGAGCAAGGAAAGCAAGAGAAAGATGGTGCAGCATCTCATCAAAATATCAAGTTCAGCTGATGTGCTGCAAGACCAGTAAAGAGCAATCTTAAATTTCACAAGTGTAAACTGGTGATTAAAATTGTAGAGAAGATAAGTCTGAAAGGAAAACAGCAATCTGTCATCCAAAGACTTGATGGCCAAGAAGACAGGAAAAGAGACAGAAGTACTGGAAAGGTGGAAAAATTTTCCCCAAAAGCAATGCTATATACATCAACATCATCTTGGCCATTGAAAAGCAAGATGGAAAAAGGATGGAAATAATACTTTCCACTGACCTTCAGAATCTTGTCCCAGATAACTTTGGAAATCTTGGAAGAAGAAATACTGTCTCTGATGACTGACCATGGACTCACTGGAAAACAACATGGTTAGAAAGAGTGGGATACCTGCAAAAATAAAGATCCTTCCCTGTGAGGTCACCTAACCATGTACAGAAATCCATCTCAAGGGGTTTGTTGACAAAAGGCACATAACTACAAAAAAGTCTACAGTACTTTGAAGCCAAGTCTACACAATATGAAATATGAACCACACAAAGAAAAACTAATCATTCAAAGCACAATTAAACCCAGAGACTCTGCAAATAATTTTCATAATCTGTTTATCACACCTCTTTACTAGGATTGTACCCTAATTTATGGATTTAAAAAACAAAATATATTAAACATATTAACTGTAACAGCTACTATAAATTGGTTTATAAATGAATTGTTTAAAATACATTTACTTTGAAAATAAATAGCCAAACAGATTTTTCTTATATTGAAAACAATACAAAGCAAAAAACAGAATTGGATCACTTGTTTTAAAGAACAGGGAACATAAATACTACATATTACTGCTGAAGCTACATGAATTCTCAATATATATTAAACCACAGTTGAGAACCAAATTCCAAATAACATAAAAAAATCTTACATCTTTCACAACAGCTCCTTTTCCACGATTCTCCTTACACAGTAAGAGCCGAACTTTATTTATTCCAAACTTACGACTGTACTGCAGAGCAACCTCTGCTGTATCATCAGTGCTTCCATCACTCACAATCAGTACTTCATAACTAAACTCCTCAACCTTGCTCTGAAAAGAAATCATCGAGCTGATAAAATTAATACAATAAAACATGTTGCATATTAATATCTTTCATACATATTGATAAGTATCTACAATATTTGAAGAAAACAAAAAAATAGTTTTCTTTTAACAACAACAAGAACAGTTCTACATTAGGTTTATTGTAGTTTTAACAAATAAACACATTTTGCTTATACAGTAAAATGATTATGGCAAGAAATATCAAACATTCGGTATAATGGCCATGAGTCCTGACAACCTCAAAGACAATTTAACTTCTGTAACAAGTTTTTATACTTGTCAATTTAATGACTGCCACATAACATATTCTAAAAACTAGTTGCAGTAACATTCAGTGAACCACTTATTTTTTACCCCCCTAAATCCCTAAATACTTGGTGTGTATTATAGCAATCATGCCTTATAAAAAACATGGAGACAAATAAAACTTACAGTTCCAAGTTAACAAACTGAATCAGCAACAGGTTATTTAATAGATAAAGTCCTAGAACAAAAACACAGCACACAATCATAAGATTGAAATCTATAATGCATTCTACATACAAAGATCTCTAATGTTTATCAAATTTATTAAAATTTTAGTAAAATGGGTGTAACTAAATTGTTCGCATACACAAGTAAAGCTACTGACTGTAACTACAATTATTCTAAGGGTTTGGTCGATTATATTTATAACTAAGAGCTCCACATTTAAATTATAACAAGTTAATTATATTTTTAGTGTACAATGTAAAGCTCATTAAAGCTACAATAATGCTTAAAATAAACTCAAGTTAGACAACCAGTATACTACTACTTTTTGTTAAGTTACATTTAACTCTAGGAAAATGATTAATTGTTTTTGAAAACATGAGTTTTTTAAAACTGAAGTATTCCACGTAGGTTCATCTAATTGCTTGAGTCAAAGTTTCTATAAATCTTGTAACCTTATGCATCACAAATAAAAATGATACAAGCTATTGAAACATTGCATTCCCTTACTTTCATAAAACATTTTCAAAGTTAACAGTGACTGTACATAAAAAAACAACCATAATTAGTTAATGGTTTAACTAATAAGTAATTTATAAAAACAAAATCTATGAATACTTCAACTGCCTCATTTGAAGATTAAACTTTCAGAAATTATACATCCAAAGCAAGCACATGCTTAACACTCAAAGTGTGATACAGTATCTGCTAGGTAGCCCACATGGCCACTTAAAAATCAAAAGTGCCACTAAAAGTTTGACTACACAAAAATTGATCTAAGTGGTTCTCAACCAGGAAGAACTTGTGACAAACCATGAATGGACCATAAAAGCACTCATCAGTTATGTAGAATTCACAAACATCATTTCTGCAAATACCTGCGCAATGAAAGTTTAGCTAAGGTATCCCCACTTCATTGTGCTATCCATGTTAGTGAGCAGTGAAGCTGAGAACAAAGTTGCTTTGTTTTTTTGCTGTGAATCCCCAGATTAAGATATCCTGATGGATTTGAAAGTTTTTAAACTAAAATACCTACCAAGAATGGACCTGAAAAAATAACCAAGGACAGTCAAAAAATGTAATTTTTCTTTGCCTCACTCACAAAATCTTCAACTAAACAACTACCAATGAGGCAAAATAATTAAATTTGAAGATTGTTTTTGTGTTTTGATGAAATAATTTGAAAATTACTGTTGTTAAAGCATGAGAGATTTATTCAAGGTAAACAAGGATATCTAACACTTCATAATAAAAATTAGAGAAAAACCAAGACAGCAAGTTTCAAGGATGTTAATATCCCCCTTCGATTATGGGAAATTTTTATAAAGCCAGCATTAAAATTATGCAAAATAGAACAATATGTACACATGCATATGTATCTGATTTACAGGTTTAACACTTAAAATAAATAACAGAGGACCATTAAAATCAGTGTAGAAGTTATGTTGAATTTTATTTATTGATGTACTTTGACTTGTTATTCATGATAGATTTAAATTTTCACTAGAATTAGAGAGGGTCAGGTTTGGATTTATCTACTGATAGGGAAGAGTTTTCCCAGTTATCATGTTGTTGTTATTGTAATATAAATTTCTTAATATGAATTTATTCTTGACATTAATTAGTAATTTAAGTATAATGCCACATGTTCATATGATTTCATGTTTGGATTGCTTGCGAGTAATTTTTAATACATGAATTTTAGGAATAAGTTTTCAGGATGTGTTATTTTGCAAAGGACTGTTTCCCTGATGACTTGTGTTATGACATTGATGACATCAGAGGAATAATTATCACTTTTGGTTTGATTGTTCACAGCTGTAATATGTCTAGATGGTTCAAGGCTCACTAGATTGTGAAATTAACATATAAAAATGTTAGCATGTCTTGCACTAATCACCTGGGAAACATTCTAAAATAGTAATCATGAACAAAAGAGGAAACATACCTATGGAAAAATGTTAATGCCCTATAGATGTGCTAGAATGTGTTGGAAGTGCTTTATGCAGAATAGGAGTTCCATGCATAAAATTTAGAGTCTAGTCTTACCTGGTCATGATGTTGTGATAACTGGGTTAGTATGTTTGCTAGTTACTTCACTTAAAACTTTAACATTTACATTACATAAGTTATTACTAAAATCATAAACTGCACAATTGAAAAAAAATGGCTTTAGAACCCAATGATTAGATCTCTCATTTCCAGTAATAGTACTGGTCTTTCGATGACAAAAAAATTCTGTAGCTTTGCAGGCACTTTTAGCTTCTTCTGATACAAAATATATTGTTTTGGTTTGTGTTTTAAAATGGCATGTTCTCAATATAAAAACCATAACTTCCAAAATAATGGAATTTCCATACATTTTTGGCTATGGCCTGATTCTAGTTATGTTAAATGTTCAACTGACAAATAAGGCAAGATACACTTCTACAACATGCCAATCATGAGGCTGTATTCTCAAAACTATTAGTGCTCTATTAGCAAAAAAAGTGTATTAACTGCTATGGCAACAAATTTTCAATTTGGCACAATATACATGTGCATGCAACAGTTACAGACTGTTCATGCTAACAGACCACTATAAACTTTCAGATCCACATTCTCTTCTCAACATACCTTACAGAATATTAGGTCACAATCTTCATCATAGCGTAACTAGTTATTATCACTCACCCCTGTATCAACTTTTGTTCTCTTTTCTTTTCATACTCAAGGTCCCATTGCCTTATTTTGTGTTATATTCTTTCTTGAATCATCAATAATTCGTTCTCTTGATTTAAGACAATTTTTAACTTTGAATTATTTTTTGTTTGAATTGGACAACTGTTAAACTCTGAGACTTTCAATATCTTGCAGCAACTCAATAATTCAGTGATTTTTCTGATACCCATCACTATTCATTTTACAAAGAATTATACGACTGGCCCATAAAAATGCATTTTTGGGGCCAAAATGGCTCTATAAAAAAATAAGCATGAGCCCTGATTAACTTTCTGTTAAACATAAATTTATGAAAGTTTTACTCATGTACCACTTGACTGCATGTTTTATGGTTATGAACTTCTAAAAAATAAAATAAGCAGTTGAAATACAAAATGCATCAGCTAAAAGAGCCCTGATTCTACTAGAACACTTTAATAACATGATCACAATTATAAAGTGAAATTAACTAGAATGCACTTTAATATCATCACCTGGAGAAATGAATAGGCATTAAATCACATGTTTATGTTCAATCACAGCAATACCAATGAGCATCTTAACTGATGTGCAGTAATTGCTAAAACAACACATGCAGGTTTTATAAGTGGAACTATAAAAAAAAGTAATTTTCAAAGAAGGCCCTTTAAATCTAATTGAAGGTGTACCATTAAAGCTACACTTGTTAATAAACAAGTTTTTTGGCATGAATATTTTAACAATTACCATATTGTATAGCATCAATATTATTTTATTAGTTCGTTACTTCTTCAACAATTAATTTACTTGACTCGCATAAATAGTTGAGCATTATATGAATTTCATTACAAAAACCATAAAACATAAACTCACACATCTGTTTTCCAAATACTGAAGACATTCATCAAGCATAGGAGATACTATAAATGGAAAAAAATATGAACAATTAATGCTGAATACTCTTACCTCAATAATTAATATACAAGTTGTATTCATTCACTTAAAAAAACTTATCTTTGTAAGTTTAAATAATAAAAATAACAGTTTTGATGGCCTGGCATGGCCTAGCGCGTAAGGCGTGCGACTCGTAATCCGAGGGTCGCGGGTTCGCGCCCCCGTCGCGCTAAACATGCTCTCCCTCCCAGCCGTGGGGGTGTATAATGTGACGGTCAATCCCACTATTCGTTGGTAAAAGAGTAGCCCAAGAGTTGGCGGTGGGTGGTGATGACTAGCTGCCTTCCCTCTAGTCTTACACTGCTAAATTAGGGACGGCTAGCACAGATAGCCCTCGGGTAGCTTTGTGCGAAATTCCAAAACAAACAAACAAACAAATCCAAAACAAACAGTTTTGATTAGCATAAAGTAAAATGTATACTGGCACAATCACAACTTATTTGTAGTGTTTTTTTTCCTGCAGTCTACTAAAATGTTTTCTTTTATAAGCATCATACAACTTCTGTATAACCTAAGATTCAATCCAATCATATAACTGTGCTTTAGAGTTACAACTAAGACCAGATATGCTTTAGAGACTGAAAGGCTTAACTGTGTGAAAATTTTGCTATTTCTTTTGGTTATGCTAATTAGGCTATGTTTTGCCCTTCAATTTCCTCCCCCATTTCACTGTCTGATATTTTTATTTAATCTCAAATCTTTTCCATGAGATACCTTGATATAAACTTTATTGTATGTAATGCTTTTTTGTTGATAGAATCATGAAATAAATCATGATTTACACAAACAGAGCTGGATGATTAACTCAATTACCTATGAATATTGAACACATTAATTAGTGTCACAAAATAAGCAGTTAATCATAATCACAATTAAATTAATATCAAAATTAGTGTTTCTAATTAACTCCACTTTCTAAATAATTAAAACACTACCTTTATGATTTTTCATTATTATTTCACACAAATTCAATTTTTCTCTCTTAATCAATTAGTATCATGACTTAAGACTAATAAACTAATCAGAAATATAGTTACCAATTATTACTATTATAGATCAGGAGTCTCAAAACTTTTTTGGACAAGGGCCAGGAGGTAGGTCTTTTTAGGCTTAATGGGCTGGAGAGGCCATAGTAAAATTAAGCAAGAATGCATACATGATCAGGATATATTAGTAATGTATTTCTCATGAGAGCACATACTGAAAATATTTAAGATGTATAATTGTCTTTTATTAAATTAGTGAGAAGCATGAAACTGGTACTTTTCTGACAAAATTACACTAAACTGAGGTTCAAAGTTAGTGCTCCATATCATCAAAAGTGATTGTAAATGCTTATCAGATAAGGCTGATCTGTAACTAGATTTCATGTACTTCACCTTTGTAAATGTCTTCACAGAAATAGATAATACCAAAAACTGAAATGAATCCACAGAAATGTTTTAATGAACATATTGGCCACTTGAGAAGGCATTTAAAGAATGCTATCAGTTTCCCTTCTTTGTATTTGTCCTTCAACATGTCATTAGGTTGCAGATCAATCACTTCCATTTGAACACTATAAAATGGGTTTTGGAAGATCCTTATTTCTATTGAACTCACATCAAGATCAGAAAAACACTCCTTGAACCATAGTTTCAGGTCAGAAAAGATATCTTTTGCAAACCTGCATGAGAATAGGGAATGCATTTGTTGCTTGAACTTTTCACAATATGAAAAGTGTGTGAAGCAACTCCTCATCAATTGAGACTCAAAAAGAATTAGTTTTTACTGAAATGCCTTCACCTCGGTGTACATATCACAGATAAATGTGGTTTCACCTTGTAATCTAAGAATGAACTCATTCAAGTACATGATCAAGTCTAAAAAAAAAGTTAATTTCCAAAGCCATTCACTGTTTGTGAGTAACAGTAGAGGGCAGTTCTTTCCATTTAAAAAAAATTCAATCTCAGTTCTAAGCTCATAAAACTGCAACATAACATTCCCACTGCTAAGCCCTCAAACTGAAGTGTAGTAGGACAAGTTGGGATATGTTGCTTCTATTTCCATCAAACATTCACAGAATGATGATGATTGAGTCCATGAGAATGAACAAAATTCACTGTTGAAACTACAGGTTCCATGACACATGACAGATCCAGGTATTTTCCACACAGTGCCTGCTGATGAATAATAAGGTGAAGAACCATTAGAACAAACCACACTTTGAACAGCTTTGTAAGTTTGCTCAATTAAACTTTTTCCTGCACTGCATGTATTGTTACCACCATCTTTTGTAACGCACTTCAGTTGTTTCCATTCCAGGTTGTACTGAGTTAGTGATTTTTTTACCTCTTTGAAAATATTCTCACCTGTGGTTGTTCCATGAATACTGTGCATAGAAGCTAATTATTCATTCACTTTAAAATTAATAATGACTCTGCAAATGAACACAGCAACTGTGAAGTCTCGGATACATCTGTTGACTCGTCAAGTGTGATGGAAAAGCACTCAAACTCTTTTACCTTGTATTTCAGCTGAGACACAATATTACTTCCAACATTCTTGACTCTATAAGCAATTGCATTCACCAAAAGGCTAATAGCCTTAGATAAGTCTACTTTTCCTGGGCACATTTCTTCGGCTGCTTCAATCATACATAATCTAATTAGCTCACCATCAGTAAATGGTTTTTCTCATTTGGCTAACAGGTGCGTCACTCAGAAACTTGCTCTTATTGCAGCTTCACTCTCAGCTTTCTTCCTCTTAAATACAAACTGTTGTGATAATAAGTTACATTTCAAGGTTTTGAATTTGTATGAACATAGCTATCCCATAAACTAAGAATAGTTTGATGAGTGCTTGGTTTTGTAATGTCTACAAATATTGTATTCTTTTAGCACTATGATGTCTCGTTGCATATTAAGTGCAATGCTTTGTTATGTGATTCAATAATGTAGTCCACACTCTGCTGTTCTTTAAAAACTCGACATTCAGAGTTATCTTTTTCTTCTTCTATTTTCCTGACATAATAACTAGGAACAGCTATGAACTCAAGTATAAAGTAAACAGCAATATTCACTGACATGCACTGAGGTACAAGGGGCAAGCAATGAGAAGAAGCACACTGATTCAGAGCACCGGGATCGATAAGTGAGACGACGCAATGCTAAATAATACGACATTTTCTAGCAAATAGAAAAGTGTTTCTCACCTAAATTGGCTTTTGCTCAATTACATTTTATTTTTTATTTTTATATGAATAAAAATGAAAATAATAATGATATCATTATTCATTACTTTAAAGAACTGTTGGTGAACCATATCACAGCTGATTGGCTTTTGCTCAATTGTTTTATTTTCTGTTTTTATAATATTAAAAAAAATTATTACTTTAATAAGCTGTTGGTGGACTGGATGTGGCCTGCGAGCAGTAGTTTGGAGATCCCTGTTATAAATTATTCCAACTATTCAAGTAATTGAAATATTGTTATTGTGATTCAACATTATTATTAATTCCATTTTAATTCAAGTCTGTTGTGCTTTGGGCTAACATGGCCCAGTGACTGTACTGTTATTATCAATTCCATTTTAATTCAAGTCTGTTGTGCTTTGGGCTAACATGGCCCAGTGACTGTACTGTTATTATCAATTCCATTTTAATTCAAGTCTGTTGTGCTTTGGGCTAACATGGCCCAGTGACTGTACTGTTATTATCAATTCCATTTTAATTCAAGTCTGTTGTGCTTTGGGCTAACATGGCCCAGTGGCTGTACTGTTATTATTAATTCCATTTTAATTCAAGTCTGTTGTGCTTTGGGCTAACATGGCCCAGTGACTGTACTGTTTCGTGAAACAAGGGTCTCCAGCTTGATTTCTGTTCCTGCCAAATGATTTCATCTTATTCAGTCATGGAAGCATTATATACATTATAAATTACAAAACTGGATGTTGAAATGTATTACCTAGTATGAAGACTATTTCTATCCCATTGGCAAAGGAATGGACAACATCTGAATACAGAGATAGAAAAATGTCATGAAATAAAGACATCAGTAGTTTTCACAGGAAGAAACATAAAAATGCACACAAAGAATGTGAAAACAAAGGCCAAACTTAAAAAAATAAAGCTAATCAACATTTAGCATGGAACATTCCAAACTAAGAAAACTAGACGAAAAAAAAAAAAAAACAGGTGTAGAAGATGCACTCCATTTTAATTAAAGTCCAAAATGCATGATCAATGCAATAGAAGCTTGATATATTGTGATTTAGCCTTACAACAAATGAGTTTATCACATGGCACACTTATAAATTCATAATGCAATTAAAATGTTGCTGAAAGTATAGAGCATTCCAAAGAAAGAACTTTGTCCAATGAGAACAGATAATTTGGAATCACAGTCATCAGATCTATAATACAGAGAGCATAAAAATAATGAAGTAGTACAAGGCCTAGAAAGGAATAGTCTGAATACAGAAAACCTGAAAGCCTCCCACCAGACTGTTTAATCTTGTTTGCTGAAGAAATAATGAAAAATGAGGTTTAGTGGCGAAATGTTTAAACTTTAGCTGCCTGTTGATCCAGACATCCAGGAATGTATTTGACTACATCTTTGACTGTATGAACATCTTAAAAAAATAAAGACGTTAACAATAACATTACAGAACTTTCAATTTTCAAGTGAAAAAGATGCCAACAAAATTTTTAACCGATCAATATTATTAGTTTCAAATTAATGCATGTTGTTTTGTTTCCCTCGTAAAACCAAAGATTGTAAACTTTCTTCTTCAGGACTTACATCTCTGAGCTTCATTGAAGGCAGGAACAATGACAGATAACTTCAATGTTGCTTCATCACTGATTGATGGAGCCTTTACATTTTCTTCTTTTGATTCTGGATGAATAAAATAGTGGGCTTCATGTTTTTCTGTTTCGTTTTCTAAACCAGAAGACCCAAAGAGACTCCGTAGCTGCATATGAAGAAAAAAAAAACTTACTAAAATAAAGATTACACAGAAATTTCACAATAATAGATAAACATTATAAAAATAAATAATAAACTTGCCAGGTGTTTCAGTAAGCCAGCCTGATGAGCCATGATCCTGAACAAAATATTTCACGAGCTCTGAATATTACAGAAACAGAATGATTGACATATTATACATTGCTGCAATGTATTTTATTATCTGGTAAGATCTTTAGATTATATTGTAAAAGTAATATCAAGTAACGTTAAATAATTTATTTCTTTAAAAGAAACATCCACTAATTTTATAAATAAATTTGCCAACATAAACTCTGGCACTAAATGTAGGCCTAACTTCAAACATAACCTTTCCACATAAGCTTCAAGATGTACATCTAATATGCTTGCAAACTTTCTTATATTAATACCCCACTAATTGAGAAGCTGAGCACGTGTAATAGCTCTCACTACTGACACTTAACTGAATCATTCATTAATATCTATATTATACCCTTGCTTCCATACACTTGATGAAACTCCTTGATTAATACATCATAGATGAATCTTACTGATATTACCTCATGGTAGTCATGGATTAGCAACTTGCTCAAGCAAATATCCAGATTAAAATATAAAAAATATAGCTTGCAACAATAAAATTCATCTTTGCTTTTACTTCTTAGTTCTTAATTCACTAAATGAAAGACTTTTTAACCATGAAATTTAGCCAAAGAATACTGATATACAATACAAAAATGTCTTAATGGTTCCCCCACTGTATTTAGAATTATTTTTAAACTTTTGTTTGAGGTTACATTTTTCAATAAGCAGGACCACCAAAAACAAGAATGTGTTGCAAGTAGAAATTCTACTCTTGTGTGAAAAGAAGTTGTACCATATTTTTTTCAACAGAAAGCATTTAACAATCTTCAAATATCTAAACTACATAAACTTGTTATACAAATTAAACCTTACCATCAACAGCAGTGTGAAAAAATAACTAGCCATGTAACAAGTAGCTAGCTGTGAGCATGTAAGAAAAGTCCAATGCCTTGCACAAACCTAAGACAACTCTAACAAAACAAAGGTACTGTAAATGTAAAAAATTGATATCTTGACTTGCACTATTTATTCCTGCAGCTACTCTGTATCATAAAGGTTGTTGCTTACACTTCATTAAATTATTTAACAAATATTTAGATTATAACACTATATAAAAATCAAACACAGTATACACTCATAAAACAATTTATTTTTAACTTCTCAACTGCAAATGAGTGTTTCTTACCAACAACTTTTTTTGCATAATCCTACCTATTAAACAATTCAGATTTATCAGGTTATTTCAGAGTATGACTTGCTGAAACCCAAAGCACAACAAACAACTTTTAAGACTCCTGTCGTTCATTACCAAAGATGTCAATTGATAGGATTTGTATGGACAGCTACCATTATAACAAAAAGCAAAATCAAAACAGTGAAAAAACGAAAAAGTTAACATTTCCTCATCTGAAAACATATTTCAAATAGATAACTTTCAATGAAACAGTTATTATGTCACACCACTGTCAACATTGTGCACACAACAAGCTTTAATACAACTCCTACCCTTGCATATTTTAAGATGAGCTGTGCAAACCTAGATGAGCAACACATCCTCCAATCACAGTCAATTCTAGGCAGCATTAGCATTTGAACAATAACTGAAGAATTGGCTGTGTCAGTTATATAGACATAGTGCTGAAACATTCTTACAGAACACTCCAGCTCAAAGGTGGACACTGAACAGAGGCAGAAAAGTTTAATATTTCTGTTCTTCCTTCCATAGAGAGGATTTTTGGTAAGACAAATTGTGAGACAATTCTATACATGGCCCCAATAACAGCAAACATAAGGTGCAGTTCTTTGTGTCACATTTTATCAGGTGAATTTTGTCACCTCCTGAACACTTTGCTGTATTTGTTTTAATGGAAGAGTTTGTTAATTTGTTGGAATGTGTACAAAAATCCTTAGATGTGACATGAAATGATTGAAAAACACAACAAAGCTCACCACATTGGAGCCTCTGGATAGATTAAAAATAATCACTAGAGGTAGACAAGAAACAGAAGCACATGAAAACATGAAATGTGAGGGAAATTTGTTGTGTACTCCAGAATTCAGCCTGTAAGATCTCTTTCAGAGGCTAATACTGAAAAAAGACCGAAATATGCTGCATCTAGTAAAAGGAAAACAAAAGAGTACAGTTAGACTCACCTAAGGAAGAACATGCAAGACAGGTGAGTTAAAAAAGCAGTTTCCACAAAAAAAGACAAAATCTGAGCAAGATAGCAACTGACAGCCTGCATTGTACAATTAGACTCGGAACAATTTTATAATGAAAAGATAAAGGGGATCAGGCAGTCCAGATCTACAGAAGAAAGTGGAAATTTACAAACTACAACAACCAACCACTGTGATGAAGAGTATAGGAAAAACATAAATATATGAAAGGAGAAGCAGACAATGTTTTGAGGAAGAAATGATGCAAGAAGCTAGAACTCAAAGGCCCATACAAAGATTCTAACCAGAAAGAGGGGCCAGAGGAGGGAAGGAGATGCAGTGATTGCCAGAATGTTAATATGCAGAGAACACTCCTTTGTATACTATTCTAGATATTGGTGGCAGTGAAAAGTTCTGCAATCAGAAAGAGAATCATTGGTGTAAAGATGCAAGTTGATCTGAGGGAAAGGGGGATGTACCTCTGGTTTTGCTAGAATGATCAGGTCATCACAACAGAGTGGGTGTAGAGAAGGTAAAAACACAAATGAATGTATAGATCACAGGACAGATTCCAGTGATCCCTTAGAATCCACTGAAGAAGATATATTTGTGCATAACCAAAAAGAATCAGGGCTCCTAGGAAAACAAGAGGTGTGGAATACGACAGATCCAAACAAGCAGGTGCCAGAAAAAAAAAAGGCCAAATGTCTTCTCATAAATTGTAGTCTTCAACAATAACATTACCACATTAAAAAGAAGACATCAACAACAAAACATATGGATGGGTTGTCATATGAAAAAATTAAGATCTTAAAATTGTTTTCTATTGATAAAAGAAGAGTTAGAGGAGATCTGACTGAAGTGTTTATGATTGTAAAAGAAATTGATAATGTTGTTGCATCAACATTTTTCATATTTTGAACAGTGAGAATTATAGAACTAGGAGACATAAATACAGATTTAGGCAAAGTGAAAGCTGTCTTCAGCTAAGGTTATTTTATTTTTCAAATAGAGTGATTGAAATGGGTTGCCTTCAGATGTTGTGGAGGCAGTAAATTTGATTGAGTTTAAAAGAGATACATATGAATAAGAGCTTGCTTTAAATTTTTAAAATGGTGGTTTAAGCTAAGAGGATGGTACATCCAAGATGGGCCAACAGGTCCCTTGTTATACCTAAACATTATGTTATATGAGTTAAGCTTCCTGCAAATTAAATATTATATTTCCTATGCAGATAAAGTTAGGCCCCAATTCCTGGGAAGTCTTACCAGTAGCTTTATCAACTGTAATGGGAATTGGAAGGCAAATTATAACAGATACGTACACTTCTCATTACAGGACCAAGACAAATTACCTCATGTTATCACTAAAAATCTTTTATATATGTGCAAATCCATAAAACTCCCACCTCTTTTCACACATTAACATACACTGTATTAATCTATGGAGTAGTTGGCATTACACTGTGGTCCTTCACCAATAGGATTGCAACACAATCTCCATGTGCAACATCACCTTCAACACATTTTTATATTATCAAAAGCTCAATCTTTACCAAGAAAAAGAAACAGACAAAAGTTGGAAGGAAGAGGAGTTCTATGAAGAGGTTATTATATTTTCAGGTAAGGGAAATGTTAACTTCAGAAATGATGCTTCAGGTAAGGGAAATGTTAACTTCAGAAATGATGCTTCTCCAAAGAACTGAGAACTAGAATCCCAAATTGATAATGTGTTGGAAGGACTTCTGTAGATAGATAAAGAGATAAACAGTGGTAGAGCAAAATTTATTCTGAAAAGAATTTCCTGCATGATGCTAAAATGTTGCATAGTTGGACAAAATGTAAAAATTGCACAACCAAACTGCATATATCAGAGAATCAGCAGAATATGTGTTTGTGCAGTGTGGGTAGGCCAATAAGTCAAGCTGTACAGCTCATGAGAAATACTTATATGTCAGATGTAAAAGAGCATCATCCCAGAAGAAATTGAAACTCAATGAACTGGCACAAAGCAACTGGGCTATCTGCCCCAAACATCTGGTAAAAAGTAAAACAAAACAAATTTTAATTTTTAAATTAAAAAAAATCATTATATCCAATTTTTAAACCTTGTCTACAGTGGTAAGAGAAAAACTACAGTAATGCAAGTTGTAAATGACTTTCTGTAGCATAACTGTAATTATCATAACTCGCCAGGAAGACTAACATGTAAGTTCAAAAAAACCGTTAGTCACCTGAAATTGGCCTTTTCAGTTCTGTTTTCGAGTTATTTGACATTATGGCCATTGTCAGAAAGTAAAGCAATAAAAGTTATAAAAGACTAACAGCAGTGTTAGTCACCTGAAGTTGGCCTTTACAGTCCTGGTTTCATGTTATTTGATGTTACAGCCATTTTCTAATTTCAAATCAAACAAGATGTGCTTTCATTCTTAAAAGAGAAACACATTAAAAAGGTATAATGTATAAATTAAAAAACTTAAATGGCATTAAAAATATTAATGGCCTTTAAAAAACTAAACTCATTTCCAAGGTGGACAATATCACCATCACCAATAACACTGTCTAACATCACTGTCAAACATTGGGACAGAACATGTTTAAAATGGTGCTGTCATTGAGAGTCATAACAATGGAAAGAAAGTAAAATGTGGCTTATTGTGACCTGAATGTTACACAGACTACACATTGGTGCATCAGTCACAGATAAAAGAAAACAATGAGTAAAAAAACTCTGACCAATGCATAGTCCAGTTAAAACAACTTCCTCTTTCTGATCCTTATGGAAGCAAAACGGCCAAAGTCCAATATAGGGTTTTATTTGGAAAAGCTTGTTTTCATGTTGCTCACTCCAAGTCAACTGCCTGCTAGAACAGAGCTGAGCCTTAAATAGAAGGTCATAGCTCATGTATGGAACAGGCACAGCAGTGATAGTGCCAGAGGAGATAGATTTAGCTGCAGTATCAGCAAGCTAATTCCCACAAATACCAACGTGTCCCAGTATCCAGAAAAACTGGATAGAAGTAAATGTTAAAGAGAAATGGGCCAGTCAGTTTTGAATTTCTGTAAGAACAGGGTGTGAACTAATGTGAAGCAATTCCAGGGCGAGAAGAGAACAAAGCGAGTCGGTACAAATAGCGAAGTTTGAGTACTGCTTAGCTTCTATGTGATCCAGGGCAAGTTCAGCAGTGAACACAGAAGCTGTAGAGGGGATTCTGTGCAGAACCACCAAACCATGGCAGAGCCCACACAGTCACCTGATTTGAACCACCTGTATAAATAGGAATGGAAAGATGGTTCGAAAGATGTTCAGCAAATAGCAGACAGTATTTCCAATCAGGAGTGTCTACTTTTCTCACATGACTTAAAGATAGGTCACATTTGGGGACAGGTAAAAAGCTATGGTGGGATGGGCAGACCAGTAGATACAGCAATATTATCCAAGGACAGACCCAATTCATCCAACTGCATCTAGATTTGAAGGCCAAAAGGAGCAATGGCAGACTGTCTGTTCTGAAAATGTATAGTGCACCAAAAAAGGAAAACACAACCCCAGGTGGGATGCTTTGGTAAGGAATGAAGTTTCAAAGCATATAGTAAAGACAGTTGCAAACAGCAGAAGTGCAAAGAAAGTTCACTAGACTCTATGTATAAGTTCTGAACTGGAGAAGTGTGGAAAGCCCCAGTGCAGAGCCATAGACCAGTCATACATAGTTGAGTTTTGATCGAATAAGAGCACGATATATCTTTAGCATAAAACATCGATCCTCTCCCCAAGTGGTGGAAGAGAGGAAACGGAGGATGTTCAGTGCTCTTGTACATTTGATCTGTAGCTGCTTGATGTGTGATATAAAGGTCAGCTCACAGTCAAAAATAAATCCCAAGGACTTTGTCTCAGGGACCACAGGCAACACAACTTCACTGATACAGAGTTCAAAATCAGGGTAAATACCCAGTTGATGGCAAAAGTGCATTCAAAGAGTTTTAGAGAGAGAGAAGTTAAAACCGTTTGCGGTGTTTCACTTCAGTAAACAATTGAGGGCAGTTTCTAGCTGCCTCTCAATATACCTCATGTTCTATGACTGACATGAGATGTGAAAGTCGTCAACATAGAGCCTGTTTGCAACAGTAAGAGGGAGTTGTTCAGTGATGGCATTACACTTTATACTAAAAAGTGTGACACTCAAAACACAGCCTTGAGGGACTCCAAGTTCCTGTAGAAAAGAACAGGAAATTGTCAAACCCACACGAATTTGGAATCTCCTGTCCATTAAAAATCAAATAAAAATGGGCAAATGGCCACATAACCCTTATATATGAAGGTCTTGCAAAATGCCATACCTCCATGTTGTATCATAAGCCTTCTCAATGTCAAAGAATATTGATACAAGATGTTATCATTCTCGTTTGAGAAAGGCTTCTCTGACTGACCTTTCCAGTCCAATCAGGTGGTCCAGGGAGGATCACTGTCATCAGACCCATACTGGGTGGGCAAAAGAAGGTTGTTTGATTGATTGATTGATTGATTGATTGATTTAGTGTTTTATGGCACAAAGCAGCGAGGCTATCTGCGCCAGACATTCGGTAAAAATGTAAAATAAAAAATAAAAATATAAAAAATAAATAAATGTAGTAATAGACATAAATGGAAATGAAGGTAAAACAAAAAAGTATAAAACCAATGTTGACACCTAGTCTACAATGTTAAGATAGAAGGCAGAGTATAAGAAGTTGTAAGGTATTTATTCTAGCAAAAAGGTAATGATCATAACCCGCCAGGAAGACTAACAGGTAAGTTCAAGAACCACCGTCAGTCACCTGAAGTTGGTCTTTCCAGTCCTGGTTCCGGGTTATGTGTCATAGCAACCAGTATCAAAATGTAAAATAATAGAAGTTTTAAAAGAGACATAACAAAATTGTAACAATGAGTAGCCAAATGTCCAGTAAAAAGATAAAAGTCAAGTAAATGTAGTAAAATTTGTAAAAGTAATTGAAGATAAAAGCAAAACGGCAATTAAAACAGAAAATGGCGTAAAAACCAATGTTGACATCCAGTCAACAAAGTTGTAAAGGACTACCTGTAGCAGAATGGTAATGATCATAACCCGCCAGGAAGACTAACAGGTAAGTATAAAAACCACCGTCAGTCACCTGAAGTTGATCTTTCCAGTCCTGGTTCTGGGTTATGTGTCATTATGGCCAGTACTAAAAGGTAAAGTAATAAAAGTGTTAAATGGCATGCAGCAAAAGTGTAATAACAACTAGCCAGGACGACTAACGGGTAGTTCAAACAGCAGCGTTAGTCACCTGAAGTTGGCCTTTCCAGCCCTGGTATCGAGTTATTTAATGTTCTGGCCATTTTACAATATCAAATTCAACAAGAGAGATTGAGACTGAAAAGGGAACCACTATTAAAAAGGTGTAATGAATAAATATCAAACACTTAAATGAGATTAAAAAGATTAATGGCCATTAAAAAACTAAAAACGTTATCAAGGTGGATAGTGTCACCATCACCAATAACACTGTCCAATGTTACAGACAAACCCTGGGACAGAACATGTTTAAAATAGTGCCGTCGTTGAAAGTTGTAACGATGGCAGGAAAGTAAAATGTGGCTTACAGTGATTTGAGTGTTACACAAACTACACATTGGTGCATCAGTTCCAGATAAAAGAAAAAGATGAGTTAAAAAGCCATAACAAATGTGTAGTCTAGTTAGAACAACTTCCTCCTTCCGAACCTTACGGAAGCTAGACGGCCAAAGCCCAATATAGGGTTTTATTTGAAAAAGCTTGTTGTCATGTTGCTCACTCCAAGTTGACTGCCAGCTGGCACGGAGCTGAGCCTTGAATACAGGACCATAATCCATGTACGGAATACGCACAGTGGTGATAGTGCCAGAGCAGATAGATTTAGCTGCCATGTCTGCAAGCGCATTCCCACAAATACCAACATGGCCTGGTATCCAGAAAAACTACTAGAAGTAGATGTTAATGAGAAATGGGCCAGTCAGTTTTGAATATCAACGAGAACAGGGTGTGAGCCAACGTGTAGCGATTCCAAGGCCAGCAGAGAACTAAGGGAGTCATGATAAATAGTGCAGTCAGAATACTGCTCAGCTTCAATATGATCCAGGGCAAGAGATATGGCATACAGTTCAGCAGTGAACACAGAAGCTGTTGAGGGGATTCTGCGCACAACCACCGAACAGCAACAAACCATGGCAGAGCCCACAGAGTCACCTAATTTTGAAACATCTGTATAAATGGGAATAGAAAGGTTGTTCGAAAGGTGTTCAGTAAATAAAAGATGGTACTTCCAATCGAAAGATCTGCCTTTTACAAATGACTTAAAGAAAGGTCACATTTTGGGGCTGTAATAAGCCATGGGGGATGGGCTGACCAGTGGATTCTGCAATGTTTTCCAAGAACAGACCCAATTCATCCAATTGAGCCTGGATGCAAAGGCCAAAAGGAGAAATGGCAGATCGTCTGTTTTGAAAAAGTAAGGCATACTGAGGAAGGAAAACACATCCCCAAGTGGAATGCTTTGGTAAGGAGCAGAGTTTCAAAGAATACAGTAAAGAAAGTTGCAAACAGCGAAGGTGCAGAGAAGGTTTGTGAGATTCCACATATAAGCTCTGAACTGGGGAGGTGCGGAAAGCCCCAGTGCAGAGTCGAAGTCCTTGGTGATGAATGGGGTCCAGCATCTTTAAGGCCGAGGGTCTGGCAGAGCCATAGAACATTGATCCATAGTCGAGTTTTGAACGAATAAGAGCACGATATATCTTTAACATAGAACATCGATCCACTCCCCAACTGAAAGTAGAGAGGACACGGAAGATGTTCAGTGGTCTTGTGCATTTGACCCGTAGCTGCTTTGAGTGTGGTATAAAGGTCAGCTTACGGTCAAAGATAAGCCCCAAGAACTTGGTCTCAGGGACCATTGGCAGTGAAACTTCACCGATACGGAGTTCAGGATCAAGGTGGATACCCCGTTGGCGGCAAAACATGCAATTGGTTTTAGAGAGAGAAAAATTAAAGCCGTTCGTCGTAGTCCACTTCAGTACACGATTGAGGACAGTTTGTAGTTGCCACTCAATATATCTCATGTTCGACGACTGACACGAGATGTGAAAGTAGTCAACATAGAGCCCGTTTGCAACAGTGAGAGGGAGTTGTTCAGTGATGGCATTTATCTTTATACTGAAAAGTGTTACACTCAAAACACAGCCCTGAGGGACCCCAAGTTCCTATACAAAAGAACGGGATAGTGTCGAACCCACACGAACTTGGAATCTCCTGTCCATTAAAAAATTTTTAATAAACATGGGTAAATGGCCGCGTAACCCATATATCTGGTGGTCTCGAAAATCGCCGTACCTCCATGTTGTGTCATAAGCGTTCTCAATGTCAAAGAATATTGAAACCAGATTTTGGCATTTGAGAAAGGTTTCTCTGATTGACGTTTCAAGTCGATTCCACCACAGACGAGGATATCTTGGAAAACGTGTCGAGGTTTTAGGAATACACTGAGCAGCTACATGTATAATACAGTCAGTTACCACTGCCACACAGTCTTCTATTGATGGCTGATTCACGATGGCAGGATCAAGTTCTGCAAGAGCAGTGAAAGTGAACCAGTCTGCCTGATCCAGCTTCCACTGGAGCACTCAGGTAGGGTGGCATTGACCACAGCCAGTCTCTCTCAAAAGTATAGGAAAATGATCACTGCCTAGTGGATTAGTGTCAACCCTCCATGAAAAATGGGAAAATAATGAAGAGGAGCAAACCGAGAGATCCATAGCAGTAAAAGACTGACTAGGTGCGTGAAAATAAGTGGAAGAACCAGTATTGAAAAGAGAAAGATTGTCATGAGAGAGCATACGCTCTACAGAACGACCCCTCCTATCAATAACAGCACATCCCCAGAGGGGATGATGTCCATTAACGTCCCCCAGGATTAGAAATGGAGACAGCAACTGTTCAACGAGAGCATCAAGATCTGATTGATCATATGTCTCTCCAGGGAGAGAGAACAAACAGTGATGATATGACCCAAGGAAACACAGATGGCTATGGCCTTCAAGGGTGTGTTGAGTGACAAAGACAGGGTGGGCACATGCTGAACAACCAATAGTGCCACTCCTCCAAGTACTCATCCATCACACAGCCTGTCATTTCTGTACAGAGAAATCTGCCGAATGGTGACTGTATCAGCAGGTTTTAGAAATGTTTATTGCAAGGAAAGACATACAGGATGGTAGGAAGCAATCAGTGTTTTGATATCATCCATATTAGAACGGTAACCTCGACAGTTCCATTGTATCAAGGTGGCCATTTTTAATGACGGGTAGATGAAGTGGCTGGAGAACCCTTCTGTTTATGACCACGTCTTTTTTCCTTACTGTCCTTATTCAGAGGAGGTCTATCGACCTCCATGGATCCTGCCCTGGGTCAATTGGGCCGGTCTTTGTTGTTGGAAGGGGATTCCAGTGACTGAGGATGCAAACGAATGATTGTTTTGCATCGTGAAGTTGGAGAAAAAGATGTATCAGAAGAAATGCCTGTATTTGAAAACGAAGGATGTGAATCTTGAGATTTGTTGGACTGTATGGGAGGAACAGAGATGGGTGTAGAAGTCGATTCATCAACCTTTTTAACAATGGATGTCAAAAGGCTTTTCATCTGAAAATGATTTTGAAAATGATTCTCTTGGAGGTACAGAGAGATCTTTCTGCACTCCCACTGTAGTTGTGGAACGAAGTGCAGCAGCATATGTCCGAGATGGAGTGCCGGACAGCAATTTCCGAGCCTCCGGATAACTTATGTTATGGGTCATTTTCAAATGCTGCACCGCTTTTTCCTCCAACCATTTTGGGCAAGAACGAAAGTAGGAAGGGTGGGAACCATTGCAGTTGACACAATGTGGGTCTGTGTGACACTCATAGGCATCATGGTCCTTGCCACCACAACGAGCACATCAGGAAACCACGACAGGATGTCTTTGAGTGGCCAAACCTCTAGCATTGGAAACATCGAAGAGGGTTTGGAATGCACGGCCGAACCCTGAAAATTAGATAACCTGTCTTGATAGTGGCAGGTGCACGTGGTGAAGTAAATGTCAAAATGAGGATATTTGTCGGCAGTGTAACTCCGTCTTTGCTAGTGAAGATGTGCCTCACTGCAGAAACTCCTTGAGTGGAGAGATCAGCAAGAATCTCTGACTCGGGGATGTTCTTCAAATCCCTCTCAACAATAACTCCTCGTGATGAATTCAAAGTAGCATGAGGGGTAACCTCAATAGGTACATCCCCAATTGCCTTTGAGTTCAAGAGGAGTTCACTGTGTTGGGATGTGGATGTTTCAACCAATATGTCTCCAGATCGAATCTTCTTTACTGACTTTGGAGAGCCAGCAAGTCCCTCTAGTCCCTTCTGAATAAAAAATGGGGGTCATTTGCCCTAAAGGTTTTTCTGAAAGAGAATGTAATATAAGAAAATGGGGTACAGGTGTTACAGATGTTGAAGATTGCTGCTCAGAGTCTTCAAGACGTGGTTGTTTACCTACTGACTGTGTTTTTACTATTTTATATTAATTTTTTGTTGGAGGATCCATAGGAAAAAAGGAAAATTTCGATACCCACTAACTCCACCCACCATGGAGCCCTACGCGGGGATGCACTACAATGTCATACAAGGACAACGCAGCAACGCCAGGGTTTCGTGAGCACTATACCCAAACACCAGCATCAGGCACAATGTCCACAACACCCGTTGAGAACTTCCAACACTGGTACTTGGTTGACTCTAGCCCAAGTGGACTAGCCGATTGACCCAAAGGCTGCCCATCTACAGGAATTCAAGGCCAAAGTGGTGTGTTAGGGTTGGACCCCTCAAGCACCAGGATCCTCTCATCCCCTTCACGAGTCGCCACGCACAGCAAACACATTGGTGGATGTTTAGATCCCAGAGGAGGTAAACTGAAAGAACAGAACCTCTCTGGGAGGTCTCCTCACCATGTACAGGAATTCACACCGAGGAAGGGGGAAGTTAGAGCCACTCCAACACCTGAGTATGACATATGTGATATCTTAGATCTTAATATCTGGGGACTTGACATCCCACATGTCTACATAACAAAAATCAATTCCTACAACAGCAAAACTGACCAGCATCATAGAAAAAACAATAACATCCTCAGCATAACATACAACAAGAGATAGCAAAAAGAACAAAACTGGAACAATCCTCCTTCACCCCACTGTGACCCACAACACAGAGTTTGGCAGAACATCACCACCTGAGACAGTGTACTAGGTGACCATAAAACCCTATATTGAAAAACAGACCATAATGATTTTTTTTCAATACATGGCAGGCATGGACAGCCATCTCCTGCTATATCTATGCAGTCCATGGGTAATATGATTTAGAACAGGCAAATTTATGAAGCAAGTACATCATGAAATTATTCCTTTATGAAGCAAATACATCATGAGATTATCCTCCAAGTAATCTTGTGGAATACCTTATCTCAATGGTGAGGATTGTGAAACCATGGAAGATAAAGTGCAAGTCAACATGATTGTACAGTGCAGATTTGTAACTGAAGAATACTTGGTCAGGCACAACTCACCACAGAGTAGGATCCACATAAATAAGAAATGAAGCCAGGGTCCCTGAAAGAAGCAAAGAAGAGCAGAATCTCCTTTGTGTTCCAATAGAACATGTAGCCCAGTGTCAAAAGAGAAGAGTGGAGAAGGAGCCATATCCACTCTAGATTCCATGGGATATGGAATACCTGCAAAAATTGATTATTGGAGAAAGAAAACTACTCTGAGATTTCTAAGAACCAATGAAGAAAGTTGAACACCCCCATTCAAAGCACCTCTTATCCAAAAGATCCCAGCAACAAACCAATCAAGTGTCAACAGAGAGAGAAGAAACTCATAACCTAACCACAGTAATAATAAAAAAATGACCAAGATTCTCTGAAAATTGAGCAAGATAAGTGTGAAAAGCCTCAGGCAACAGTTTCAAAGAATGTAAAAATGCAAACTGTTGTAAGGAGCAATTGAATCAAGGAAAACTGGGTTAGGTAGAGAAGAACAGAGGCATCAGACCCAGAACCCTAAATAGGAAGAAGATAATCTAATTTTTACGAATCTAAATATGAATCCTTCAAGTAATGGAAAGCTAAAGCATGCAGTTCCAATAAATGGGAAAGATGGCAGTACCCTCTTTCAATTGCTTTGAAAATTTCAGAGCATGCACAGCAATGTCTGGCAAAGGTGGAAAGACTAGGTTATCAGCCTAATGACTTTCCCATAACAAAGAAGGAGAAATGCTCAATATATTACAAACTTAATGTACTAGTTGTAAAAACAGTGCAAGAGGTGGGATGTCCATCCAAGACTAATAATTACCTGTCTCAGCATAGGTATGAGCCAGAAAAAGAGAGTCCTAATTCTTATCAGTCAACCCTGATCTCATGCAAGCTCCACCCTTGAACTTACAGAAAAAACTTCAAACCTCATCTAACACTCAACCTCTCTGCATTATGAGGGATTAAAAATCCTCCAAGGAAAATGGGCCTTCTCCCAGTGCCCAGAAAACACTAGACCTCAGAATTCACAGATTAGGAGCACTAGGAGCTCCATGTCAGAGATGCGAGAATTTATACCCAAAACATCTGACGTTTTTTGTAGTGGGAAATTAAGGGGAAAAAACAATAAACTTGAAAACCAATAAGTCGGATAAAAAAATCAATCATCCAAAGCATCTATTCTGCATCAAGTTATTCTGCAAGTTACATGATTGTTTTTTGAACATAGATAAGTCAGTTAGATGTAGGTAACATTAGCAAGGAATTTATACTTGTGAATTTAGGCCTACAAGCTGTGTCAAAGTGAACACTGACTATAGCAACATTATAGAAGTATGTCAT
Source organism: Tachypleus tridentatus (assembly GCF_004210375.1). Taxonomy (NCBI): domain Eukaryota; kingdom Metazoa; phylum Arthropoda; class Merostomata; order Xiphosura; family Limulidae; genus Tachypleus; species Tachypleus tridentatus. Next base: position 93,842,416 of record NC_134827.1, on the reverse strand, counting down.
TGTTATTTAGACTTTACATTTCCACCAAATAATTCAATAGTTCATCCAGAAACAGAAATCTTTGGCTAAAATTTCAACATAACAACCCTATCATAAAGCAAGATCAAAGCTTTACTAGAAATGCTAATGATACAGTTAAGAGAAGACTAATATAAAAGGTAAGACAGTAAATTAATAGATCAAAAAGAGACCAAAAAGTAAAACAAGTCAGAAAACCGAACAAAATATTGAAGAAATAAAACAAGAAAGTTACGGACATTACAACATAATAAAGAAGCATACAACTGAAATTTAACAAGATTAAAAGAAACACATAATACAGAAGAATTAAGGATAAAATTGAATCTGGTTGAAGACTGATGAAGCTATTAGAAATGTAGAGAAGGATTACAATAACAAAACTGAAGTACAGAAAAGCTGTGATGACAAAAACTGAAGAAGTAAAATACAAAAAAAAAAGATCGTTGAGGTAGAAAAGTGCATCAATGAAATAATAAAATATCTAGAAAACAAACTGGTAAATGCAAAGAAAAGTCTGCCACACCTCTTTCTACATCTGTTCAAAAATTTCTTCCTGAAATACCAGCTGTTATAGAATATGTAATATGCAAGCTTAATTGTTTTGCACTTGTAGCCACAACTACTGAGCCATCTGTCAATATAAGACCTTCTTGGACTACCACGGTCATGTCACTACCAAAACCACTTCCAGGATTTAGCATGTCAGTTCAACAACTCCTCTAGATATTATGACGTGCAAGTAACTGACATAAAGGGATAATGTGTATTTGGAACTGAATTAACATGGAGACATAGATGTAAGGTTAGCCTAGTTTCAAAATAGCATCACACACACACAGTGAACAGGAAACAAATTTCTGTGGACTAAATAATCATGACTATGCTAGGGTTAAACTTCCAGTGACAACAAGAAAGGCAGTCACTATATCACAGAGAAGTGAAATACTCATACCAGGACTTGTAGTGTCTAGGACTAACTATTTATTCTAAAAGTATTGAAAAGTCACTGTTGTGATAGCATTTGTTCTGGTGTATTTTGATTATTAAAATGATAAACATCTTCTCTTTGATGTTTATCTTCATTATCAGTTTGTTTCTGAAGCAAGTTTCTATTTTTTACACTATTAGGAATTGATAGAAACCACATACTTTGAACACTTTCAGAACATCAAGAATCTTCACCCAAATTTAAACAGTAATATAGTGGATTCAGAATTTATCAAAGAATGTAAAAGTATTAACTTACACTCTAACTTCCTACAGCTAAATGTCTCCAACAATAGGTTAAGACATAGCACACAGTATCATGCTCCTCAGTTTATATTTCTCAAAACTGAAATTAATAATAAAAACCAATTGAAAACCAGATTACAACATGACATTGAAGTCTCTATGAGTAAACTTAAAACTGAAGTTACATTTGTTGATTTTATCTGTCTAATAGAGTACATTAAAAGCCAAAATAACAAATATCACTTTGTAAAGAGAATTGATTAACCTAAGAAATCAAAAAGTTAAAAGACCAAATGAACTCGGAGATAGTTCTGTTCAAGATCCCTTTAATATTATACACTCAAAACAACTAATGAAATGTTTTTTTCAGTTAGTAGATAGAAATTAACCTTTGTTCATTTCTTCTCTCTTTTTGACACATTTTCTGAGAACAACTTGAGAAAGAAAACATCTATGGAAACATAGCCACTGAAATTCCAGGTTTGGCATTGAATTTTTACTCATTATATCTTTAAGCATTTTGTTTTGCTCATTTTATTTACATAAACACCTCACTCATTCAATTTGACTGATATTACAAAAAACATTAACTATTTTTAAATTTAATCTTAACATTTGTTAATTATTTCACCTAGAACAGGAAGTATCATTGATACAACTATTGTTGAAGTTTAATAATAAAATTTAATAATAATACAAAGAAAAAGAATTGGACATACAGGATGTTACACATACTTATGTTTAAGTTTAAATAAAACATGTAACAGGGAATACAGGAGCTTCATAAAAGTTTTTTTGTTTTCAACTACAACATTAATCCCAACTTGTCTGAGTTTGGCCATTATTTTTGTACGCCAAGAGTTTTCACACCAAAATGGCTGATGCAATCAGCAAATGCAGAGGACAAGCATCTCAGTGATAAGAATTCAAACACACCATATTCAGATTGCAAACCATACACACTATTCACCAGGCCCCATAAAACAATAGTGGACCATAAATACTGTAAGGCCCATGCAAGCATTGGTATCTACTCACATAGACCACCTCCTGGAAATTTTTTCCATCTCTACTTTAAACTGTCTCATCCAACAAACTGTAAACAATATATATATACAAAACTAGTCCTTATCAGACAAGTATTTATCAGGCTATTCCTTAAACTCCATTAAATTTATTGTTTCTACTGCCTTTGTAAGCACCCCATTTCATATGTCTACTACCCTGTTTCAGCTGAAGATAACTCATGCTGCCAAAAATTTATATATGCAAACTAGTCATACATTTTCATTATTAAGTTAGAAAAAAACATGATTCAATGACATTATCAATTCTCTTAATAATATTGTACATCTTAATCAGATTCCTTTTCAATCCTCTTTTCTCAAGAGAAACTAATTTCAGAGATCTTAACTTTTGTAAAATGACAACCTTTCCATCCCAAGTATCATACTAGTACTCTCTTCCCAATAATTCAATATCTTTCCTAAGGTGGGGAGCTCAAGACTGTGCTCGCAAATGAGTAACGTTAATTACCACAAGGACACCTATAGTGAAATACCCCATCTTGACAATGGAAACTGGTATAGTCAGGACAGATGAAATGAATGCTTTCCATTACCCATGACCCGATGTAGATTTTAGAAAATAAGCACTCTCTTGGAGACAAACTTAGCAGAAATTTGGTGTTGAAAAGAATGATCAGGGCATTAAAAATGGCATGCCTAACTGAGAACATACCCAACAAAACATCTGAGAGTGCAGAGACCAAACAATGTATATTATCTAGTTAAACCAGTTCAGAGGCCCCAGCACATAATACAATACAAGACATACTTAATGGGAATAAACCCAAAATAGCAGGTCCAATGTGCAGAAGCAAAAAGTATTGATAGTTGATATAAGAAATAACTGTGTAACATTAGAGTGAATTATGACCAATCAATCCATGACAAGGAGGAAGAAATGGAAACATACCTGGCAAAATATGAAAAGTCCATGTATGTTGATGTGTAGTAAACAATTATCCACAAACCACAAGCTCAATATTAAGTTGTTTTTCAGAAATACACCTCTAGCCTAACATGGAAATATCTATGCCCTCTATGTTATTGAAATGACTGAGCCACTAAAGCAAGTCCTTGATAAAAAAAAAACTCACAAAAGAATACAATTGATCCTGGAAGTTTCCAATCATTCCATAAAGTCCATTTGAAGAGGCACATGTGTGCACAGCCAAAAGAAGCCAGGATCCCCTAAAGCAAAAGAACCTCACATGCAGACTGTAAATGAGAAAAAAACAAATAAATTTGGTGATTAAAACATCCCATTGCTCTTATGCAAAGTAGTGAAGGCTAAGTCTGATAAAAAGATGAAGAACACACACAGTTGTACCAAGTATTGAGTATTTATGAGAAAAGACAATGACTGTAACTGTCTGTTTAATTGTATATGGCAAGAATTTTACTGTAAGAAGAGAATACTTATATCCACCACACAGTTTACAGGTAAAATGTGTATTATCTTGAGAACTGTACCAAGAACTGTCATAAAATCAACATTGTAGAGTGAAATGAATAATTGTTAACTCTGATATCAAATTATCTTTTTATCTTGATAAAATTATTGATTATCTTTTTAAATAGAACATGGTAAAATATCATGGCATGAACACTTTCACCCTTACCATCTGCAAATGGTTAAAACTATGCCAAGTGTCTGGAAAGTGTATTGTAAAATTACACATACTCAAAATTTTGAATGAAGTTATGTGTTTGTGTCTGTTTTCAATAAATATTACCTTATACTGAGCATAAATTAATATTATAAACGCCAGTTCAGAAACAAAAATGTTATTTTCCATGCCTTCTGTAAATTAACCTTTATTTTCCAGAGACACAACTGCAATATATTACTATAGCATCTTCTTAACAAGGAATGTCCTCATTTCCAATGTAAATAAATGAAATACACAGAAACAATCAAGTTTAAATACTTGCTAGTAATAGTCTGAACAGATATAGTTTGTTGTAATAACTGCTGTATATTTGATATTTTAAATATGAAAGAACTGTATTGGTGGTTTCCTGAATTTGCCTGAACTCATGGACCCACGGCCACAAATAACAAATAAAATATCCCAAAAAGAGATAATTTAGCCCAATAGTTGGACTAAGTATTAAAAAGTAATCCTACTATTAATACGACTCATAGACATACCGAATAATAGTCATATACTGATGATATTGTAATATTCTGTCATTTTCTGTTAGTGTTGCTCTACAAATTACAATACAAACGGACTGTATTTCAGTGCGGCAGGCATGGGTATTAACCTTAAAATGACTTAATAAGGTCTAAATATTGTTCTCTGCTTTATTAGTAAGTGTTAATACCCCTACCAGTCGTCCCGGGATACATTTTTACTTCAAGTGGGTTTCTCGTCATCGCGAATACAGATGGACTTCTACGCCCAAGTTAGTTTTTTAAAGTTTACACGAATACAGTCTCCCTAACACTCTAAGAAACTACCTATTGTTATTTTTTTAAGCCAAGGGAAACATATACTCACGACAATAGCAATTACAGAGAACACGCCAATTATAAGAATACTCCATAAACAGTATGAACACAATATCCACACGGAAAGCGCCATTATAATATTTGGTACTCATACGCCATCTATAAACAAATTTTATGTTATAAATAATTAGATATTAAAGTTAACATCTGAAGAAAACAGGCAAATTTTTCAACTGGTTCTGTAAAATTACTTATATGACACCAAATATTTTACAAGTTTCAGTGTCATTCAATTAAAGTAATTTATTATAAAAAAAGGAAAGCCTCAACATATCATTAACTTCAAATCCTTGATAAATCAAGCCAAGTGAGAGTTAGAACGATTTTTTTTGTATTCTGAAAACGGCTGGAGTGGGTATAAGCACTTTAATTAAAATAAACTACAGAACAACGTTGCGATCCTCTTTGGTCATCTTCAGGTTAGTCGTCTTGAGAATGCGTTTTTACTTCAAGTGGGTTCTCGTCATCACGGATTAAAATTTTTAATATTACTCCTAAATGAAAATTCTTAAGTGGCGGTCCGGCATAGCCAAGAGTGTTAAGGCGTGTGACTCATACTCTGAAGGGCGCGGGTTCGCATCCCCGTCGCGCCAAACGTGCTCGCCCTTTCAGCGGTAGGGGCGTTATAATGTACGGTCAATTTGTTGGTAAAAGAGTAGCCCAAGAGTTGGCGGTGAGTAGTGATGACTAGCGGACTTCCCTCTAGTGCTATATTGCTAAATGAGGGACGACTAGCATAGATAGCCCTCGAGTAGCTTTGCGCGAAATTCAAAACAAACCAAACCATTAAGCGAGAAATGGATGGAGTTTCAAGTTCGGCTTCTATTTATATAAGGCTATCAGCAGAAATTTCAAACTGCATATTATCTTAAACTTCTCATGATCAATATCCTGAAGCTTAAGCAAGAGCAACTCGAATAACTTTGTGCTAATTCAGAATTAGCGCCTAATAACAAACACGTTTAAAATGTTGCGATTGAAAAAACAAAAACTATTAATTTGTACGTATTCTCCACCCAAGTAATTGTATTAAAATGTATTAATAATAAACATGTGGGTGTTTTCCTTACAGCTGAGCCTACCGAGGGGGAAGCAAACCCCTGATTTTAGCGTTGTAAATATGTAGACATACCGCTGTACTAGCGGCAGGCTTAATCATAAATAAATAAACTTAGTATTCTGAAAATTGTTTAATCTTGAAATCCAAGTTTAAGGGAGGTTTGATTTAACGTACACTTTGATCAACGTTTGTTATTAGGTTATGCTAGTTTCATCATCAGTAACACTGAAGACAAATTAACTAAAGAGAGATACGCTGGACCTATCTCATAGTGAAAAGTATCAAACACTTGTCGTCACTAGGAGATAAAACTATACACTAACTTCTCACTATCATATAGGTCTGGCTTATTTCTCCTTTAGTCAACTTGTGTTTGTGGTTAGTGATGAGGAATGGAACTCTCTAAAAATATTATAATCTGATAACACACTTTGATCAAAGCATAAACTGAACTGAGTCTACTTGAACTTAGACTTCGAAATTTTCTGTATACTAATTTTATTTATTATAACTGTTATTGTGCGGCAATATAATGTGAAGAACTGAATAGTGGCCAATTCCATTTTTTCTTCACTTTACCTATCCAGTGTATAGGTTTTTCTCATAGTATCTATAAAGCACATTCACACCAACAATAATATTTGTTAAAATATATTGTTTGTTTGTTTTAGAGTTAAGCACAAAGTTACACAATGGGCTATCTGTGGTCTGCCCACCACGTGTATCGAAATCCGGTTTTTAGTGTGTAAGTCCGCAGATATACAACTGTGCCACTGGGGGGCTAAAATATATTAAACCTGAATAACAATAACAAAAACATATCTTAATAAACTATGCAAAATAAAACGAGAATTGTAACATTTTTAGATAATTAAGTAACATTCATATAAGTTCTATCAGCAAAGATATTTGTTTAAGTACAGATTTTATTTCACTAACGTCATATCTAGAAAATAAATTAGCGTATCTGAACCAAGAGCTACTGAACCAACTTAATAATATTTAAAACACCCGACTTCCTTTATTTAAAGTGAAGCACAAATCTGCACCATGGGTTATCTGCGCTCTGCTCACCACGGTTATCGAAACCTAACGTTTTAAGTCCGCTAACATATCACTGTGTTACTGGAGGAGACTACGTTTAGACTACTAGTGCTAGGAATTCAGAAAGACTTTTTTCCCACAATCTCTCGGGGAGCTATAGAGGAGGGGTAGGACAGATATTTGTTTTAAATTGAACCTTTATTTTCCTCTGAGTACATATATATATATATACACACCTTTTATTAAAAATCGAATATTGTTGTGGGGCCTTTAACCAACTAAATTAAAATTTGCTACGCAGTATATATATGTATTTTCATCACCTTCAAGTGGGCGTATAGGTAAAGTACTTCCTCGTCCTTGAAAAGAAAGGTTTGTCATTCCGTCCTATATATCCTATACATATATATATATATCCTCGCCAATAATGCGCAATATCTACATACAACGCTCGTATGTCATGATTTTGCAACGTATGAACTATATAACAAATATATCTAAGGTTAGTTTGATTGTATTAACGTGCTAATTCACAAAATGATCAAGCTTTAAATTTTTATTTTATGTTAAGAACCAGCATAACCACAAGAGCATTTAGGTTCAGAGATTACGGTGTATTGTGTCGTAACGTCAAGTAACAGTTTCGTTGTTGATTGCAAGTGCACTGGTGGAGAAAAAAACCGTTAGTCTGCCTCGATTGGACACACGGAATTATTTATGACCAATAGAATGGGAGCCTGGTAAAACTACACCATCCATGTTAAATTAAAAAATAAATAAAAGCCACTAATTTAATACTCGGTAGCCATTTGTTGATAATCAGGTTTATTATTATTATTTATATAAAAACTAAAACTATTAGGTTGAGGAATAATTCGTGAGCGTTTTTAAATAATTTCATTCAAGCATTACATGCAAGACTATACAATACTTCAATGCATGAACACATTACACCCAAAACATTTATTATGATACTTTATTTTATTTAATACCTAGGTATATAGTATGCATTGTTTTAAACGAAATTGCAAGAAATTAAATGCGAGAAGCAGATGGTGTCGAAAATGCTCAATTTTGTCCACTTGACATTCCATTTAATGAGCTGAAAATTAAAGCAAAAATTAAAGACATATGAAAATCAAACGCACCATCTATTAGAGCAAAAAATTATCTACCAAATGACATGAAATATTTTGCGAGAGCGTTTCATTTATGAATATATATTTTTAACTTGAGAAAACGCTCACGAATTATTCCTCAACCCAATATATTACGGGACAGTGACAGCTTTGGATTAGTTTAACAAAATGAAATTCGGTAACTAAAACATGTGGTTATTAACGAACTGATAATCATGTTGCAGGTTTTCCCACTTTATTTTCTACTCAAGCTTGTGGAAGGCTGAGAAATGGCGCCTGTAATTATAATTGTGCGAAAATAAAACTAACAGTTAACAAATGCGTTCCATGCGATGACCAAGAAAGATATGTTTCATTGTCATGCACTTCCTTCGGGGGTTTGTTTTGGTAACTTCTCAAAACAAAATAAGAATGGAGGTTAAGTACAGAACACTTTCACTGTAAGGCTATTTTGTATCGATCAATTTTGCAGTGTTAATAATTTATTTAAGTCCTTCCTCGTAATTGATCAAAGTATGTGAATTATTAATAATTAGCAAATTAATAATCATAATAACGGCCTCTGGCTTAAGCACAAAAAATATATTATTTTTAAAACCATGTAAAACTCATTTAGTAGTGTAGAAAGTATTAAATTCGTCCAACACTAAAATTAAGGGTTTGATTCCCCCTCGGTGAACTAGAGGGACTAGAGGGAAGGCAGCTTGTCATCACCACCCACCGCCAACTCTTGGGCTACTCTTTTAGAAACGAATAGTGGGATTGATCATCACATTATGACGCCCCCACGGCGGATTACGAGTCGAACGCCTTAACACACTTGGCCATGCCAGGCCTGCTCTAATAAAACACACACACACTAAATTTGTTAAGTATCACGTGCGCTTCATCATAATATCAGAGTCATCTCACCACGAACTTTAATCTCGTGAATTATTTTCTAAAAGACGCAATGCGTGAGTGTAAACTGAAACATATCAACCCTCACTCAGTAACAAAACGTATACCATGATCAGCTAAAATACCGCAGGTTCGAGGAACACGAGTTCTTTACGTGGTCTGTAATAAAAAATACCTCGCTATAAGACATCACGTGACTCTAACTGGGGAATTCTGTCGAGTGAAACTCATTTGTGCACCATGTTAGTGTTGCTTCATAATTTGAGACTCTTTACACTTAGGAATACTAATTGTGCTCGTTGTTTTTGTTTTTCATTCTGTTTACTTTAAAGTGAGATATATAAAGGTTACACTAAAAGCGATGTTTAGTAGAGACAAGAAGTTCAGTGTTGTGCATTAACACCAAAATTAAAAAAACTAATGATACACATCAGAGCCTCAAGCAACAGATGTATGAAAATTTGTGATGAAATATTGTTGTGTTTTTCGCAAATGTATAGTTTTAATGAACTGTTAGTTAGTTGTGTTACCCATTAAGTATATATATTTAATACGCATTTGTTTAAACAACACGCTCGCTACGAAAGAGATTGTAACGTACATGACGAGTTATTTAAATACACGGAAGTAGTAAAATGTTAACACATTTCCTTAATTTGATACAAAATAAACACGTGATCTTTTGGTAACTCCTTATATATACGTCAGATGTGTTGGGTAGTTAAAGTCTCCTGTATTATATATAGGATGAAAAACATCCATCCTTAAGTAAAGCATTGAAAAATGAAGGAGCCGGTGATTTTAACTAAAACATGATGGGGGTAAAGTTTGTTTTTTGAATTTCGCGCAAAGCTACACGAGGGCTATCTGCGCTAGCTGTCCCTAATTTAGCAGTGTAAGACTATAGGGAAGGCCGCTAGTCATCACCACCCACTGCCAACTCTTGGGCTACTCTTTTTACCAACGAACAGTGGGATTGACTGTAACATTATAACGCCCCTACGGCTTAAAGAGTGACCCTCGGATTACGAGTCAAGCGCCTTAACTCACCTGGCCATGCCGGGCCCCGATGGGAGTATAAAAAGTGAATCATAGACGGCACCACGTGATAATCACCATGACGTTCTCACTGGTTGCACCAAATTGAGCAACTATAAACTGCTGAAAAGATAAAGCAAATATATATGGGTTTAGCTCACTCTGTGACGAAAATTGAGCTGATAAATAAATAATTTCGTTGTTAATAAACCTTAATTATAATGTGTTGCTGATCTCTTGTGATCGTTTTATTACTGAAAAATCAATATTTTGCAAATAAAAAGTACTGTATAACTTATCAGTCAGGATATTACCAATAATGGATATTTAACACAATTAAACGTATTATCCCGGACACGAATTTCAGTAAACAAACTATTCATTGCTTTTCATGGCCAGGTGGATTAAGGCGTGCGACTCGTAATCTGAGGGTCGCGGGTTCGCATCCCCGTTGCACCAAACATGCTCGCTTTTTCAGCCGTGGGGGCGTAATAATGTTGCGGTCAATCCCACTATTCGTTGGGAAAAGAGTAGCCCAAGAGTTAGCGGTGGGTGGTAATGACTAGCTGCCTTCCTTCTAGTCTTACATTGCTAAATTAGGGACGGCTAGCGTAGATAGCCCTCGAGTAGCTTTGCGTGAAATTATATAAAAAATTCATTGCTTTTGTTTGAAAACTAAGGAGAAATTGGGTGAAGTTAGAATTATAAGTAATGTTGTGATAGTTTATAATTTTGGACGTTTTATCATTATTACTATTCCATAAAGGCCCAGCATGGCCTTGGTGTTAGGACGCTCGACTCGCAATCTGAAGGTTGCGGGTTCGAATTCCCGTCCCACCAAACGTGCTCGTCCTTCCAGTCGTGACGTTCAGTCCCACTATTCGTTGTTAAAAGAGGAGCCAAAGAGTTGGCGGTGGGTGATGATGACTAGCTGCCTTCTCACTTGTCTGACAGTGCTAATGCAGATAGCCCTCACGTAGCTTTGCGCGAAATTCAAACTAAACTATTCCGTAAAAAAGAATAACAGAAAGTCCAGTTCACGTAACTCACACAAAATTCTTATTTCTTCAACTTCAAATTCCGCGGTCAACCAACCAACGTTCCCTGAAAGAAACACTTTATAAAAGAAATGAACTTTCGTTTAGTTGCTGCATTTTTTATATTTATTTATTCATCAAACATAGACTCAATATTTACAACATTAAACTAATCAATTGACTAATCGGCTAACAACAGCAAATAAATTGACTACTAATTACTAAAAACTAAATTGCTAACTGAAAATCGCTCAAGATTAACTGGCTTTTTGTAAATGGTTCAAATTATTTCTGTAACTACAGAGGTCGCTTCAGACATTAAAGCCACTCCCATTACATTACGATTTATTTACAGCTATGCAACAATAAATACGTCTAGGGAAGAAACGTCTTGATAAAAAGGCACAGGCTACAATAGTAGTTTCTAATCTTTACTTTTTCGTCCTGACCAATTCCTTTTCAGTTTCAACGTTAAAAACCAGGCCACCTTAGCTTATCTCGCGATTAGATTGGCAATGTTTGGTGAATTAAAGAAGAGAAGATTGAACCACCCCTGGAATCGCCTACTATAGTGTTCACGGTATACTCTCCAATTTCCATCTCCCTCATACCTCATTTGTAAAAAAAAAAGCTTATCAAGATGAAGCTTTAGAATTATCCACCTCACCCCACCACCCCCGAGTCTCAGGTTTTTACAGCTGCGCAGTCACTATTCTTGATACTAATACTTTTCTTTGTCAAAAAATGCGATCACATTATCTTTGTTCCTTACATCCTGATACATTGTTGCTTACTTGCGATATTCAGGGGCACCACCTTCCGTTTTATCGAAATATTAAAATATATTTAAAACATTTAACTGCTTTTTTTATCTTTTCTTAAAACGACTTTAAGGGTGTGAAGACACTCGGTAGTGTGTTGTGCAACCAAAACAGCTTGTAGAACACATTGTGCGTTATTAACAGAAGTGATAGTTTAGTAGTTTTACACTTTCTGTTGATTAAACAGTGCTAGCCTTGCATAGCTAGGTGGTTAAGGCACTCGACTCGTAATCTGAGGGTCGCGGGTTCGAGTCCCCCATCACACCAAACATACTCGTCCTCTCAACCGTGGGGACGTTATAATGTGATGGTCAATTCTATTATTGGCTGGTAAAAGAGTAGTCCAAGAGTTTGCGGTGGGTGGTGATGACTATCTGTCTTCCCTCTAGTCTTACACTGCTAAATTAGGGACGGCTAGCACAGATAGCCCTCGTGTAGCTTTGCACAAAATTCAAATAAACTGTGGTAATACAAAGTCTCACATACTTTTTGTTAAGTGCCTCACTGAAACGTCATGCCCTCCGCTAGTACAGCGGTATGTCTCCGGATTTACAACGCTAAAATCAGGGGTTCGATTCCCCTCGGTGGGCTGAGCAGATAGCCCTTTGTGGCTTTGCTATACGACAAACACGCACGAACCGTCATTTCATATACCGAATTTCAAAGCAATCTATTAAGAAATATAAGATTTCCAATTTTGATTGAAATTCTTTTTTCAATTCGCATAAAAAATACTGAAACTTTATTTGATAAAAAATATGCTAATCTTTCATGAATTGCTTCTCAACTTTAATACACTGATATATCTTTAAAGCTTACAATTACATATCTGATTTGGCCTAGATGTCAGTCATAATTACAAAGTTATTCAACACAAACAGTGCAGTTTTGACCAAATGTTTTACACAAAACGTCACGTGAGCTATCGATCTAACAGTTTTACTACAGCTTTATGTAAGAATGAAGGTGGACAATTCGCAGTTTCTTACCATCAGGAATAAAGATGGCTCATTTAAAGCAGTAAAACTATAGGATGAAAATACATAGAGCCAAACTAGCTTAGTAGTTTCTTGCTCAAGATTTCAAAAGATTCATGTGGATGGGCGATTGTTATTCATTATCAACTTTTAAGCTTAAATTTGCTAAATTTTATGAAATTCCCCTAATCAAAGAGCGTTTATCCTCATGTAATATTAGCTTAAGCGATTAGCGCAAATAATGATGGTCAGTGTCACTGCACTGAGTACATACGGGTGTTGACAAGAAACTGTTAATCTAGTTTCTATGTGTGTTACTACTGTAAGGGAAGTTATTAACGCTGTTTTCGAGAGAGGTAAAACCATCACCACATATTTTAAAGAATCTGGTTCAATCATTGGTTAGCTATGCCACGTAATTTGTTCTAACCACAATCATGTTCTCAGCTGGACAAAAAATATGGCCTGACAAACTAACTAATAAATGAACGTTTGTTGTAAAGTAGTGCAACAAGTGTAGTTACCAGCTTTGATTTTATTCCTGTAAGTTGTATGGTCAGTCCTGTCTTAACCACACTTTTTCTCACACCTAAAGTGTTCTTATTGGTCATTAATAATAATTACTGAAACACCAGTATTCGTTTTTGTCTGTTTGCTTGTTTGTTTGTTTTTTAAGTTCGTGCAAAGCTACATCAGGGCTATCTGCGCTAGCCGTCCGTAATTTAGCTATGTAGCACTAAAAGGAAAACAGCGTCATCACCACCCACTGACCACTCTTGAGCTACTCTTTTACCAACGCAGAGTGGGATTGACCGTTGAATTATAACACCCCATGGCTGAAAGGGCGAGCATGTTTGGTGCGACGGGGATTCGAACCTGCGACCCTCAGATTGCGAATCGAATGCCTTAACCCACCTGGCTATGCCGGGCACCATCCAACCGGTAGTCATCCTACAGCTAAATGAATAACTTCCTGATTACAAATGTTTAAAATAACACATTTTACATACATATATTAACACCTTTATATCGGAATATGGTTAAACATGGGTTTTCTACATCAGATAACATTTGTTAGAAACTAATACTCATGGTGTGTAACTTAACCGTGAAATACTAAACTTCATATTTATCTATAAACTAAGAAATTTTCGTAAATGCTATAACAGTGTAGTATTTTGATGTTTGGTTGAGAAATACTTCAAATATGTGTGCACGAGATTTTACTTATATTTACTAAAGATATTATATTAGTCTATGATGAGAAGTGAGTTTTATATAAGAAAATCACAGAACTCTGGTTATTTAATAGAATGTAAATGACATATGATTCATGTAGATATGTTGGAGGTACCTGTTTTGGATGTGTATTGTGAAGTGGACTTTGTCAACTTAGAAGTGACCTCTGTTATGCGTGCCAACACAGCGTCTATGTATCGTTATATGTTAATATACATACATTCACTGTTTCAAAAATATTATATTTGCTATGATGGATACCTAGGAATATAACAGTGTCAATTTTCGGTTGAAATGTTACCGAACTCAAAACAGAGCTTTGAATTTTATGCCTATTAAGTAACTTTCAATGACTTAGAATTATGGTTGAAAAGTTTTACGTTTTATTTTTATGGCACAATTTAAGGTGAATAATCTAAAGAAAATAGTAAGTTTTGCTATTTTTAGCAGTAGTAAACTAATTGTTTCAAAAATAATATGTGATGATCCCCTAAAATAATGACAGTTTCTTCTTTCTAACCATTGATGACGTTATTACGACAATGATGTAATCACGGTTGGCTCGTTCCATAAGTGACCACGTGATCATCTTTGACACGAGTACAAGATCATATGAATCTACGCATCAGTTTCAATGTTTCGTGAACGCTTAAAATAAAGAGTAAGTCATTTTTTTTTCTTTGTTGTAGCAATAATAAATTAACATACCAATGACATAAAGGTGAAAGAGATGTTTTTTTGTTTCTGTATAATTAATATGGTGATTGGTGTTCTCAAGATATTTTAGACAATTTGTGTGTTCTGCGTGTAACTATAATAAATGTTCATGGAAATGCTCATGCAAACAAAACCTTTGTCCTGTCTTTAATTTAGAAAGTATCGTAAAATAAACTTATCGCTGCTCTTAAATTGATCAAAACTGACCATTGTCAGTGATTTGATATCTTTATATAATATATAGTAATAATGTTTTTAAACATGAGGTAATTAAAATAATAACGAAATCTCACGTATTTAAGTAGAATCGATCTTTCATTTTAATTCTAAGTCGACTGGTACAGTGACCATTGTCAGGTGCAGTATGCTATAATTGTACGCTAACTATTCGTCGAATATTAAGGATACCGAGTGTTTTGACTGTGTGATAAATCTCCATAGGTAGTGACAGTATTTCATCATTGATAATTACATTTTAGAAATATACAGTTTAATATAAATACAAAAACTGTATTTCACTGATGTGTTTCGCAACATATTTACAGTTTTGTAGTGTTTATCATTTATTTTAAATATATTGTAAATACATAAATAGCAACAGCGTATTATCAGTGACTTTTATTTTAATAAAAGTTTTCCCGTAACCATTAAATATATTGTAAATACGTAGATAACGACAATGTATTGTAATTAACTTTTATTCTAATAGCGATTTCCTGTAATTATATATGTCGCACGTTTAAGTAGAACTTTTATTTTGCGCTAAATGGACTGAAACACTTTGATTAGTTCCCCGCTGGTACAGCGGTAAGTCTACGGATTTATAACACTAAAATCTGGGGGTTCGTTTCCCTTCGGTGGACTCAGAAGATAGCACAATGTAGCTTTGCTATAAGAAAAACACATACACATAAACACAAACACTATGATTAATCATTTAGACATGCAAAGAAACGTCTGTAATTAAATATAATATACATATATGAAGAGTTCATTATTAAATATATTGCAAATTATAAATAAAGCCTAATTGATTATGTTTAGCAATTTGGAAAGATGAATATTAGTGTTATAAAAGTAATACGGTAACAGAAGTACGTATAATTCATGTTATCAAAAACTTTAATTACTTGGTTCTTGGACTAATTAGCCAGTTATACAGAAATAGACGTGATATTCCTAATCATATCTGTGTGGGTTTTTTTTTTTAATTTAGTGTATGTGTTGGTGGCAGATTTCGTCCGCGAATCTAACTGTACTTTACCAGGGTTATTTAGCCTGTAACTTTCTAAGAACTAGTTTCTCTGTTCTTACTAGGTCGGCCCTTATTACCGAAATACTTAAAGTATTTAGCTATCCTCTATTTAAAATAAAATCATCCAGCTGCTTCAAAACAGTGACAAGAATTACCTGTAAAAATATCTTTGTCATCGAAACATAACATTTTCAGTTCAAGGTTAAATAATAATGCTTAAATTTTAAAGATAACGAGTAATCGGTAACGTAAGCTTATTGCATCTTTATAGCCCTGCCCAAGTTTAACACTCAAGATTCAATGTGTAATTTACGCTGCAGGTACAGAACAGATAATCCATTGTGCAGGGTTGCAACAAAACGAACATTAACCTGCCATATAAGTGATGCACCCTTAGTTTTCAAAGAAACTATACTACATGTCAGAACATAATTACTCCAACGTAATTATTAATCAGTATAATGTTTAATGCCTTGAGTAACAACAGGCCGTTAAAACTGTGGTCGCTTAAGTGGTTTTCCAACAACCCCCTGTTTGCTCTTTTGAGATTTGGCCAAAGGCTGTTTCGGTGGGAAGACATGTCATAACGGATATAGGTATCTATTTCCGTGACAAAAATTTATTGATTTGTAACCTTGAAAATGCTGTTTCTTTTCTATGAGATCACACTGAAGGTTTTTTTGTTTGCATGCGCTCACATCGAGGTCATTCGATTTTAGCGTAATTGTCATCGGAAATTACCACTCCACGGCTCACGTGTCTATTGAATGTGCATGTTACACTTCTCTGAAAGAGGACCTGCAGCCAGCGTGCTTACTTACTTCAGTGAAAGTTATACTTCCCAAATGAATTAATATGAGTTGTGGGATTGGTTAGTTTGGACAGTGACGTTTCCACAGACTATTTACGTAGCTTAATTTATTCCTCTTGGCTATTGTATGAAGCGGTATGACATTACGTACAAAAGCAAATATCAAAAATCTGATTAACGAAAAAGTTCCTGTTCTCGTAAAGTCTCACTCGCCTACGATATTTCTAGTTTTTGCCAATATTATTTTCATGTATAGGAAACATTTATTTGTTTTAGACTTTCGTTCAAAGCTATCTGGGCATAGACGTTCTTAATTTTGACCTGATAGCCTACATGTAAGATAGATAGTCAACTCTTAGGATATTCTGTCTGGGTGAACAGCAATGATTTTGTAACCCTCCCATATCCCGAAAGCACAGATATTCAGAGTCTGTGCCCTAACTATTAGGTCACGTACAACATGTATAACATGAATTAATCATAAATCTCTTTAGTATGGAAAGATTTGATTCATGTATTATATCTAGAGCGCCACGTCGAACGTGATGACCACCTAACATTTTGGAGTCATTAGTGTATTTAGCACAATAATTTTATCTAGAATCACTCAGTCGGAAGCCACAGACCTTGTAAAAGTGATTCCAGCTCTCTCGTCACAGTTATAGAACAGGGGAAGGCAACTCCATGGTCACTGGCCACATGTGGCCATTGGATAGCACAACTGTGGTCAGCTCGAGTTTAAGAATCAACTTTTTCCGTCATTTATTTTTTTTATCGCAAATTTGGTAATCAGCAACTGCACTGTCTCACGTCATCGCTAATGTCGCGCGCTTCATCACTGCCACAGACTCCGCCCATTTTGTAACGTCAGTCTGTTTTAGATGTTTATCAAATGTGCGTTGTTTTTCATGCGCTTGCAAACATAGTTTTGTTGTGCAACTTTCAAGTGTTTAAATATATTTTGTTTCTAATCCCATAAAGTGTATAATTCGAAAACAAAAGAATCCAGATGATGACAATTTAATTGATTCTCGCATTACTGCCGAAAAGAAAATGGCGCGTGAGTGGAAAAACGTAAAACGAGAATATAATGAAAGTTAGGAGTTAAAATGTGCAGTGATTGAAGCAAATAATAATCCAGTGTGACTATTGTGTTACAAAGTTTTAAAGAATAATAAAGTATACAACTTTAAGCAACACTTTAACAATTTTCACAACGAATTTGATGTAAAATTTCTAGTTGATAGCAAAAATCGTATGAATGAAATTAACCGTCTGAAAGCAGAACTTCGTGAACAAAAGGGAGGCCTAAAAAGATTTTTATCATCGATATAACTGGTTACATTAGCTAGCTATAAACTAGCTTGGATTATAGCTAAAAAAATTATTTTGTGATGCTGAACTAGTAAAAGAAATATGGATTGTTGTCATTGAAACTCTGTTGGAGAATTATGATTCAAAATTAAAAGATATTTTTCAAAAGGTAAATAATTTTCAATTAAGTCGAAGAACAATTGTCCACAGAATGATAGAGTTAGCAAAAGACATAGAAAATCAGTTGTTTGAACAACTAAAAGCCGTTTGTATTTTTCTTTAGCACTAGATGAGTCAACAGATGTTAGTGACACTGCACAGTTGATATTTTGGGTTCAATGTGTAACTTCAGATTTTCAAGTGAGGAAAGAAATGTTTGGCCTTTGTCGATTACGAGATCAAACGTGTGGAATAAATATCTTTGAAAAATTTCTTGAAATGTCAAAAATTTCATTCTAGATTTTAAAAAACTGGTTTTTGTCACAACAGACGGTGTTCCCGCCATGACTGGGGCGAAATTAGGATTTCTTTCTCTTTTGAAGCAGCATTTAATTGTAAATAATATGAAGTCCACACTGACACCTTTCCATTGTATTTTGCATCAGGAAAATTTATGTGCTCAGATGTCTGAAAGTGATGAATTGAAAAATGTTATGGACATTGTTGTAAAAATTGTGAGTTACATCAGAAGTGAAAGCTTCTCATCCATCGACAGTTTGTTGAGTCTTTGAAGAAACGCAGTAACTGTACTTTTAATGATCTCACTGATTTTGCAAGTGTAAGATGGTTAAATAGAGTAAAAGTCTTGGAACGATTTACTTTCTTATTTCCTCAAATAAAACAGTATCTTGTTGAAAAAGATAAGATTGAAAATTTCCCTGAAATTGAAACTTTGTCATGTGATTTGCACTTACTGTACAACGTGATGGTTAACTTGAATAACTTCAATACGAATCTTTAGGAAAGAGGTAAAATAATAAATGACCAATCACAGTCTATTCATGAATTTTAATTGAAGCTAATTGCGGAACAATTACAAAATAATGCTCTGACACATTTTGCAAAGTTGAATAGTTTCCTAGAAAATAATAAGAACTATGATTTCTCTGATGCTAAGGATGATCTCTATGTAAACTGGATCAACATCTATCTCAAAAATTTAAATCACGTTTCTCCGAATTTAAAAATTTGAAACTGATATTTGAATTTTTGCATGATCCATTTCAATTTGACTAAGGAAATTTCAGTAAGGAAATTACATCTTTTTTGTCTTTGGATAAGTGTGGATTTGTAAATTAGATGCTTACCCTGCAAAGTGTAGAACACACAATTGATAAACAAAAATGTTCTATCAGAGAGATGGGGCTAACTATTCTGATAAATGAGAGTCTTCCAAATTTAAAGATTGCAATCTCGAAATTATTTTCCATGTTTGGATTCACATGGGTGTGTGAGTCAACATTTTATACGTTATATTTTCTCAAGTGTAGATACAAATCTCGGCTTGCTAACATAAATGTAGAGGCAGAGCTAAGACGCTCATTGAGCATAGATATTAAGCCAAACTTCATGAAACTTGTTAATGAAAACCCCCTTCAATTTTTATATTAAAGGTGAGTTGAAATGCAATTATTTTTATTAAACTATCATCTTTCAATTTTGTTTTTTTTTTAATAGTGTGGCCAACATTGTTTTCATTAGCTACAGTTGTGGTCACTATGAAAAATAAGTTCCTCACCCCTGTTATAGAATCACTCAATCAGGAGCCACAGATCTTGTAAAACTGATCACATCTCTGTCGTCACATTGTTATAGAATCACACAATCAGGAGCCACAGATCTTGTAAAACTGATCACATCTCTGTCGTCACATTGTTATAGAATCACACAATCAGGAGCCACAGATCTTGTAAAACTGATCAAATCTCTGTCGTCACATTGTTATAGAATCACACAATCAGGAGCCACAGATCTTGTAAAACTGATCAAATCTCTGTCGTCACATTGTTATAGAATCACTCAGTCAGTAGCCACAGACCTTGTAAAAGTGATCCCACCTATGTCGTCACATTGTTATAGAATCACACAATCAGGAGCCACAGATCTTGTAAAACTGATCACATCTCTGTCGTCACATTGTTATAGAATCACACAATCAGGAGCCACAGATCTTGTAAAACTGATCACATCTCTGTCGTCACATTGTTATAGAATCACACAATCAGGAGCCACAGATCTTGTAAAACTGATCACATCTCTGTCGTCACATTGTTATAGAATCACACAATCAGGAGCCACAGATCTTGTAAAACTGATCACATCTCTGTCGTCACATTGTTATAGAATCACACAATCAGGAGCCACAGATCTTGTAAAACTGATCACATCTCTGTCGTCACATTGTTATAGAATCACACAATCAGTAGCCACAGATCTTGTAAAACTGATCACATCTCTGTCGTCACATTGTTATAGAATCACACAATCAGGAGCCACAGATCTTGTAAAACTGATCACATCTCTGTCGTCACATTGTTATAGAATCACTCAGTCAGTAGCCACAGACCTTGTAAAAGTGATCCCACCTATGTCGTCACATTGTTATAGAATCACTCAATCAGGAGCCACAGACCTTGTAAAAGTGATCACATCTCTGTCGTCACATTGTTATAAAATCACACAATCAGGAGCCACAGACCTTGTAAAAGTGATCACATCTCTGTCGTCACATTGTTATAGAATCACTCAATCAGGAGCCACAGATCTTGTAAAAGTGATCACATCTCTGTCGTCACATTGTTATAGAATCACTCAATCAGGAGCCACAGATCTTGTAAAAGTGATCACATCTCTGTCGTCACATTGTTATAGAATCACTTACTCAAGAGCCACAGACTTTGTAAAAGTGATCACATCTTTGTCGTCACATTGTTATTACTCACATTCACTACTTATTTCTTCTCTTTTTTTATGTGTATATTGTATTTAAACATGAATTTTGTCACTTGTTGCAGGGCACTCACATATAAAGGTTTAAAAACACGAACAACCTGTACTGGTGGGCAGCTATTAAGCTTGAAAATTTTTAATCGCAAAGTAACACTTTTTCTGGCCTGAGTAACCATTAATATTTCAATCGTAGGTGTTTAAATTTCAGCACAAGCAATAGCTCGCTCTGTTTAATAAACGTGGCACATTGTACCATATCAAGAAAACTATGTTCTTGACAGAAAGATATGATACTTTGATTCGTTGCTGTAGTATCGAATAAGCTAATGATAAAGCACAGTATCATTGAAAAACAGAGATAAAAAATAAACCAGTAGCTTCTGAATCACTTATAATGTGACGGTCAATCCAACTATTCGTTGGTAAAAGAGTGGCCCAAGAATTGGTGGTAGGTGATGATGACCTTCCCTCTAGTCTTACACAGCTAAATTAGGGACGGCTAGCGCAGATAGCCCTCGAGTAACTTTGCGCGAAATTCAAAACAAAACAAACAAACAAACTAACTAACAATCTGATACATCACGTTTAACTGTAAAACTCTACATCTGACATTTGACTGTAAATTTAGTTATCAAATAAGTCTGTCTTAAAAACTAACTTTTGGACGTATTTTCTTTTTTACTCAGAGTTTAGTTGTGAACGTGCTAAAAAAAGCGGAAGAACCTATACATTGACATATCGAATTAAAACATTGACACATGGAATTACGCCAACAAAGAAACAAACTTTGGCTACGAAAGAGTGGCAATATTCCTGGCTTCAGTCCAAAATCTCTGGTAAGTTGGTAAACAACGTATTTCCTTAAAAAGTATAACATCACATACTCGCAGATTTATTTAGTGGCGGATTTAAAGTTTTGTGGGTCTTACATCCCACGTACTTTTACATAGAATAAAATTATCAATGGGCCCTGGGGCTGAGTCCCCTCTATCCCCTACCTAAATACGCCACTGGTTTTATTTGTACCGCAAAAAACATTTTATATTGAATTATTAAATGCGTATCCAGATTATTGTTTTTGAATTTCGCACAAAGCTACTCGAGGGCTATCTGCGCTAGCCGTCCCTAATTTAACAGGGTAAGACTAGAGGGACGGTAGCCAGTCATCACCACCACCACCAACTCGGGCTACTCTTTTGACCGTCAAATTGTAACGCCCCACGGCTGAAAGGGCGAGTATGTTTGGTGTGACGGGGATTCGAACTCGCGATTCTCGGATTACGAGTCGAGCGACGTAACCACCTGGCCATGCCAAGCCATGCGTATCCAGATGAAGTAATGACCCGAGCTAATTACGAATGATTGTATAAAACTTATTAATACGTGATAGCATGATCAAATGGGAAGTCCTATTTGAGCTGTATCCAATGTAAGGATCGAACCAGAAATTTAATGTTATAATCCCTCAATATTATCACTGACAAAACAAGAGGCAGTAAAAAAATGCATTACGTTGGAAATACAAAATCATGAAACTGTTTGTCGTACCAATGAATAATAATATATTTATGCTATTTACTAAATATAACGAAAACTTACATTACTCCAAGAACAGTAAAATTACTTGTATTGTTTTAAGGAACATCCATAAAGTAATATTCGCCCAAAACATGTTCAAACAATGACATCAGAGTTAGCATTCATAAAGCAATGTGTGAAACATATGATAGTCTTGATTTGAAAATGAACAACCATTACTAGTTCTCGGTAATAAAAATGTAGCAAAACTGATGTAATAGTTTTTTCTACTTCTATATTACGAACTTGTATAATTATAAAGAATAGATATCTACGATTAACCTAAATCAGAGAATGAATTCAGATAAAACTTGGAATGTTATATTCCCTGCATATCTCTAGAATGCAGGTATTAAACAAACAACACAGTGATTGTATTGAAAATCTTGCGACCTGGTGATTATACTGCATATTTTTCAGAATAAAAAGCATATTATATAATTAGTTTTTAAATCATGCGTTACGTAACAAATAGAATTACCTTGTTCCTTTATGTAATGTTTGGGTAACGAAGTGCCAAATTAACCCCACCTCGAGTGAACGTTAGATAATTTATGGATGATCCCTTATGAACAATGATTAAAAACGTTTGTAACTAACCATAAATGGCTTATGTTCTTTGTCGCTCAACAAAGAGCACTTGCACACTCATTTTGTTTGGTAGTGCTGAATAATATATAACGTCGCTCAGCAAAAAAACTATTACCTGATTGTTCTCCAGCTAACTGTGGTGTTCACGTTGAATGCACAATATTAATGTTGATTTGTTGGAAATATTTGTTTTTATTCTTTTTTTTTTCTCTCTATAACAGCAAAATAGTTGTTTTGTTTTGATATTTCGCGCAAAGCAACTCGAGGGCTATCTGTGCTAGCCGTCCCTAATTTAGCAGTGTAAGACGAGAGGGAAGGCAGCTAGTCATCACCACCCACCGCCAACTCTTGGGCTACTCTTTTACCAACGCATAGTGGGATTGACCGTCACATTATAACGCCCCCACGGCTGGGAGAGCGAGCATATTTGGCGCGACTCGGGCGCGAACCTCAGATTACGAAGCACACGCCTTAACGCGCTAGGCCATGCCAGGCCCAGCAAAATAGTTAAATTCAGAAGTTTTATGATACTGAGTTGTAGTCAAAAGCAAAATAAAATTTAAGTAGTGTTTAAGGTAAGCCTTACTTTATGTTTACGTTTCGGACCTAATGCTTAAATTAGACTACCCATAGGCCTACTATTACCAACGTTATAGAACCAGTGTTTAAAAACACTTATGTGGTGAATAAATGTTAATTATTATTTTTGTATTCTAACACATATATTATTTATTTGGTCTTAAAATACAAAGCTGAATAAAATTTTATTACTACCAAACATCTTTTGTTCCTTGTACAGTCGAAAGAGTAGAATATTTATGTGAGAATATCTGCACTATGTTTTCTAGTTATTGACCTTCGGCCTGGCACGGGCAGGTGGGTTAAGGCGTGCGGCTTGTAATCTGATGGTCGCGTCCCAGTCGCACCAAACATGCTCACCTTTTCAGCCTTGGGGGCGTTATAATTAACAGTCAATCCAACTATTCGTTGGTAAAAGAGTAGCCCAAAAGATGGCGGTGAATGGTGATGACTCGTTGTCTTCCCTCTAGTCTTACACTAGAAATTTGCGCGAAATTCAAACCATACCAAAACTCCAATGTTTAGCGTAAAAAGTCCTTATCCTCAATACTGACATTAAATCAATAGAAAACATTGAAGAACCCATGTACATTGCTGATGAATAATAACAAAAACGTCTTCGTTACTTCTAAATATTAACGAACAATATCGATTAATATGAATTTTTGTGTTGTTGATATAAAATAAGGACAAATTATTAACTCATATTCGTGTAGATATTGAGCCACAAACAACAGAGTACAGAGGGTTGAGTATGTTATATTAAAACGATTTTGATTATGCAAGGCAGTAAGTTACATGACAATAACAACATATATGAAGTCGTGGTGGAACGGCATATATAAGAAATTATTTGACGTTACGTAGATAGTATGATATCACTGAAAATTTATCGCTTTTGGAAAAGGTATATAGCAATTCTTTACGATGCAAAATAGTCGTATATTCAAACCATAAACACGTATTTAGATTGATAAGTTACAAAAGATATATATCCATTGTATTTAAAATTGTAGATGTACAACCATTATAATTCCCCCGTCTCTCCGGTATAGGATTGGACATTTTCCTTTATGAAGTATTATTTTTCAAGACTATCTTTTATGTATTTCAAATTGCTGGACAAAATGACCCCGTCGTGGTCATAGTGGTGGAACTACGAATATGATTTATAATTCGCAACCATTTGTCATATACATACGTTCTGTACTCTGGAGGTATAGGTTCTTTATAACAGATACGTCAAAAAAGTAGCCAAAGAATGTTAAATTGTTGTCTTCCATCAAGTCTATAAGTTCAAAATTAGGAACGAATATGTGTAAATAGCCCCTTGTGTAGCTCTGAGCGAAATTTTGAAACATTCATTCGTTTGTTGTTAAGCTCAAAATTACACAATGAGTTATCTGCGCTGTGCCTATCACAGGTGTCGAAACCAAGTTTTTACCGTTATAAGCCTTTAGACTTAACGCTGAACTACTGGGGATAGCAATTCAGAGACAAAATATTTTCTTCTTCTGTTATGAATCACCGCATGAAAGTATTTCAACTTAATTATAAAGAAAAAAAACCTCTAAATTTCGTTGGCGTCATTGGACTACATGTTGTATGTGTTGATAAACGATAACACTTCCGGAACTTTATTTTATTTTTTATGCATGGCACTTATATCGCGAGTCAATAACACTCACCGCCAACTGTTGTGTTACTCTAATCGAATAATGGGATTTGATTATTACTTTTTTAGCGGTCCATAACTCTAAACTAAAGTATGGACCATGTTTTTCGACAACGCGAATCGTGAATCCTCTGGTGAATAGTTTTGGCACGCTAACTAATACACCAGCACTACATTACCAGTTCTCTATACAATTTAACCTCTGATGAGGTTAAAAATACATCTTTAACACACACACACACTATGATTAAATAATTTGTCCGCTGTGCTATATCGAATATTGAATTCGACAAAAATGTCATAATATCATTAACATACTTAAAATTAATTTAGGTTACTATATTATTAAGTAAAATGGACCTAAAATCCTTTATAAATTATATACACTTCACCACTATAAGGAGCCTAATGGTATATGTTTATTAGTTTGCTGACCGAAGTAGTTGTCATGAGCCTTGTATAAGTTTGTTTCGTTTTTTATTTCGCGCAAAGTTACACGATAGCTATTTTCGCTAGCTGTCCCTAAGTTAGCAATGTAAGACAAGAGAGAAGGCAGCTAGTCATCACCACCTACCGCTAACTATGATGGGGATTCAAACCCGCGACTCTCAAATTACGAGTCGAGAGCCTTAACCATCTGGCCACGCCAGACCCTCTTGTATAGGCGAAACTGAAATCCTCAGCTGAGGATACAGTCAATGAAACAATGCATTAGGCCTCTACGTCACAGATTCTGTTTTCAGTTTTACCTGTGGCAAAAAACAAAGTAAGTGTTTAACATATATGTATAATACAATGGATATTTTACTGTGTATGTAACAAAGAGTTGAGAACTGTTTAAGTTGAAATGTCTATAATTACAAGTTTGGCATTTTTTCGTACCAATGTACAAATACAATCCTTATTCAATACTCTAGAGACGCGGTCTTCCGACTGTAACATTTTCCCTTTCACTGATCGCATAAATATTAACCAAGTTGGCGCAAAGTTTATATAATTCTTCGTAGTTTATGTTTTGTTTTTGGATTTTATTTTTCCAGAAAACCATAGATTGTTATAACTGGAAAAGCATAATATTTCTCGTGGTAAGACAGTTACTACTTCCCCAAGTGTTTAATATAAGTTATTTTAGGAATAATATATGAATATAAAATATATAGATTGCGCTATTTGAATGTTTATTTAAAAGTATAAGAAATAATCAAAGCAAATTCTCTAAAAATAAGCTAACCGTCCAGTTCAAGAAATAAACTTTAACTGTATTTTGAGACATTATAAAATTAAAGTGTGTATAAATTTAAGAATCTAATTTTTAACCAGTGAATTTTCGTTGTTGCAGAATCTAAACTTTAACAATTTTATACATATTGCGAACCCTAGTGTCTCTGTTGGAGCGTACGTTTGTCACTCGTTTCCCGCGCTGTGTTTGAAAAGCTGTGCACGCAAGCGAAGCTCAACGTTTACTTTTGAAACGACATAAAAACAAGTACAATGTTGATGTTAAATGTGACGTAATGTAAATAATAACAATGTAGATATACTGTATGTTATTGTTGAGAGGTTGTTAGCATGTCTGAAATATTCAAGAATTACTTTTCACAGTGGATACGTTAAGTAGCTCAGAGCTTTGGCTCTGAGCGAAACCAGTAGTGTAACACAATTAGACTTTTTAAAGTCTATGAAATAATTTAAATGAATAAATTAACTTAAGCGTTTCGCTTCACTGGAGACAGGTATTTTTACTAGATTAACTAACGTTACCGCCACTGGGACCACGTGCTTTAGCTTGTATATTTTAAAACACGAATTAGCGGTCATACAGACTTCATAAAAATTTACTTTTTATGTGTCTTCGTGGTATTATAGCATTGAAATGTACATAACAAAACTATTAACACAAAGCTTCAGCTGTTTTTGGTACTATGGTATATCAACTCTAAACATAATCCTAAACTATGTTTTTCAAACACTGTCGTCATATACCGTGTATATAGAATGAAAAACGTAATTTTGTTTGTTATGGAGCTACGAATTTTGTCCATGGATTACTCCTTATTAAAAACTGGGGAATTCAGTGTGACGTAAGTCAATTACCCAAGCTTTTAATTTTTATTATGGTCGTATCACATATTACAGACAAACAAAAATAATAACATGTACAAACAACTGACTTCCATACTTCTCACACAAATCTGTATTTTTCTAAATGTTAACACCTCTAAAATAATTTAGTCTGTTTTGTACTTAATAGATGTCACCCGCTGGTACAACTCTAAAATCAGGGGTTCGATTCCCCTCCGTGGACTCAGCAGATAGTCCAATGTGGCTTTGCTATAAGAAAAACACACACACACACAGATACTTAGTAGGAATACAGAGAGATCCTTCAAGTCTAATTTTACCCACCAATATTTAGAAGGTGATCGCGCAGTGCATGATAGCCAAACACATGTACTTAAAGCTGAATAAATTTCCGATTATTTACAAAACGATGTGATATACCTTGTTAAAATGTATATATATTGATCACACAAGTAAAGTTAATTACCTGATTCTTAAAAAAAAAAAATTATCACAGTCTAACCTTTGTACAATATTGGTTATTTTAATATAAATGTTTTGTTTTGTTTTTAACTCGACAAAAATATTTCCGGTTTTAAAAATAACTTCCCAACATTCAAACACCAGAGAGAAACGTTTAGTTTTCGAATTTCGGTGTTCTCTATGAGTGCACGCGCATGAGACCGATCGGGAATACACCATCAGGAAATTTGAAATGGCGTTTGTCATAGAACTTGAGGAGAGCCGGGCTGTACGGGTGGTTGTCCTTTAGGTGAACGTAATGGACTTCTGGGTCGCTCGTGATGTGGCCGCACTCCTCACACACGTACACCTTGGTCCTCCGCTCTTTGTAACCGTACTTGTGTTGTATTCCATGTACTTTTAGAGTGTGTGATTCCAGAGAACAGCGTTGAGTGAAAGACTTTTCGCACAGAGCGCATCTGTAAGGTCTGACACCTGGAGAAAGAACGGTAAAATAGCTATCAGCTATGTACTCGAGTGACAGATATTGAAGTATCCTTTGCTGATTAGAGTATAACCATGTTTTAATACATTTAATTGCGTTATTTTAAAAGTAATCCCACAATGTTAACTTTACCAATTAAAATATAATCCCGTTTTATTACGTTTAATGATGTCATCTTTACTCTGATGTAATCCTAATATATTGGCTTGTAAACTTTCCACCTGAGTAATATAAAGGAAAGTAATTGAGCTTTTCTATGATATCTGGAATACAGTCAACTTTGTTACTGCACTGTTTTCCTCTGTCGTATATCCCATACATAATTTCTTCAAGACTTATGTAACTTATAAAAGATATAAGAATTTTCGGTAAAAACACATACCGGGTTTGTAAGCGTTATTTGTAATTTCGACTGTCTTTTGAGAAAACAAAAAAACACGAAAATAAACTCAGTTTAAATTTAACATTTCGGCTTCTCTGTTTGAAACAGATTAAAATTACTAGTTCTCGTTAATAAGTTCTCCGGAGAGACAGCGAAAAATCTACAAACACGCTGAAGACATCAATATGGTCTCACTTGAAACCAACCAACCAGCTCAGTAATAGAGTATTACTTGAGTGGGTTTTTTTATGGAACGAAAGATACTAATAAATTTAAAAAGTCAAAATCTTAAGGTAAGTTATCATTTTCTCTTTATGAATTAAAGCAAAGCGTTTGGAAGACAATGAGAGGCCACCTTGTGGAACCCCTGTAAACACACCCGAACGTGCGTCTCTCAATGCACACACACACCCGTGCACACATGCGTATATGAGTGTGCATTATCAGGTACCATATGTTTGTATGTGTGCATATAAATGTGTCTCTTCAAGTGCATACTTGCGTGTACGATTGTGCAATTTTCAAGTAATATGTGTGTGCGCAGACGTGTCCCTCAAGTGCATACCTGTGTGGTGTACGGGCGTGTCTCTTCAAGTGCATAATTGTGTGTGCATGGGTGTGTCTCTTTAACTGCACACCTGTGTGTTCGTGTGTACGGGCGTGTCTCTACAAGCGCATACTTGTGTGTGTACGGGTGTGTCTCTTCAAGTACATACCTGTGTGTGTACGTGTGTGTCTCTTCAGGTCAAACGTGTCATTGAAACCTTTCCCGCAAAACGTACAGAGAAACCGCTTCACGTTACTGTGGCTTTTCATGTGTCGGTTCAACAGTCTTTGGAGACTAAACGCCTTGCCACAGACTTTACAAGCTAGCCTGTTAAAAGAACAAACAAAAACACCCGTGTCATTTAAAACTTGTCTGTGATTAAAATTATATAATAATAAACTTACGACAAATAATACATAGTAACAATCAATCAATAGAGAGAAAAACAGATTAACAAACACAAATATATAGGTCAAAAGAAATAACGATAAACAGATAAACTGCCATAAATAAAATAAAAAATATGTTGGAGCTTCTTTGATGAGGTGTTAGAAACAAGATTAGCTGCTTAAAAGTCGATGTTGTTTTATTTATATAGTCAGTACTATAGTTTAATGAGCCCGCTATTGCCAGACCTACCTGCTATTATCCTCCTGTGTAGACGTCACTACAGATGACTTCAAATCTTGAGGACCTCCCTCCACCTGACTTTTTTCAACGAAGGGGTTTTTTATCCCGTGGCCACCATTGACAAACTCCACCGGCATATCGCAAGACCAGCCAAGCTAAAACGAAAGAAAATAAGTTAGTTTTACGGTAATGGTAAATACAACTCTCGACATTATCTTAAGAAAGTACCGTTTTAACTGTCCAGGTTCAACTGAACAGTTAGTCGATAGACCATGAGATCCGCACGTAATATATAACAAAATGATTGTATTATGTACAGTTTTCCACAAACCGTTCTTTAACTTCTTTTGTTAAGAAACTTGACCAGTTTGATTGGTTTATGGTAAGTAAGATACTGCTTTTTGGTTAGGTATTGATGTTACTAACCCGGAAAGGTGCTTACCGTAGAATAAGAGAGACAGTGTAAACAGTAGATTTAGAGTGAAAATGACGTCTCTTACCCTTTGTTGTAAGAGAGACAGACGTACTTTGAGAGAATCCATGGAGTGGCTACTATCTGTAGGAGATGGTGGGTCATCATCTGACAGTCGCGAGACTTCGTGCTCCTTGAAGAATGGGGAATGAGATTCGGGTCTTCGTTGTCCTCGTTCTAGTTCAGGAGACCGGGAGACGCAGCGAGGCCAAGCTTGGACTTCGGACGGTGGTCGGACGTCGGACTTAGGACATTTCAGGACCTGTGTCGATGCTGAGGAGCACTCGTCTTGCCACCGAAGCGGAGTAGCAGTCAAAATGCCCTGGGCTGGAGATCCGTTGTTCGTTCCACCCGTGACAGGATTCTTTATAGAAGCTTTCGACGCGACAGGTGTTTGGATTACGGAGACGGCAAGAGAAGAAGGCCTAATTATGCCTGCATTGGGGGAAACCGGTGGTGTTTGCTCATGGTGTTGGGTGGAAGAGGTACTTGACCTTGGCCACCTGTCTCTTGAGTAATGTCCATCTATAATAACAGAAAAACACACACAAACAATATTCAGCTGCAGTGAGGGCAGATGTCAGATGGGTTTCTTAATCAGAGAACGATTATTGACGAAACCTAATTCATTATATTTTATCTGCTAACGACGTGTTTGATAGTTGTCTATTTTAATCTAACTGAATTCGACGCACTTCATTGCCGTAGCTTTAAAACGCTAATCATTAAGAATAAGATCTTGATGACTCAATTTATTTTCGTGATTGTAACCTTACACCGAAGATCATACAAAGGATTGTATGTTGTTCAATAACTCTATGCAATCATTTACAAAGTTATATTTCTAGTCACGTTCATCATGGCTTCACAATAACAGTTATTTAACCTAATTTCACAATAACTTAATTATCCTAGCTTCACAATAATATTCACTTACCTTTGCCTCACAATAACAGTATTTACACTATTTTCACAATACATTATTTACCCTACCTTCACAATAACAGTTATGTACTCTAATTTCACAGTAAGTTATTTATCCTAGCTTCACAATGACAGTCATTTACCTTAACTTCGCAATAATAATAATTTTACACCAACTTCGCAATAACAACCATTTACCCTTGCCTCACAATAACAGGTTTTTACTCTTGTTTCACAACAGCAGTCAATTACCTTAGCTAAACAAGAAGAGTCATTTGTTCTGACATCATAACAACAGTTATTAACTCCGGTTTCACAACAACAGCTATTTATTCTAGTTTCACATCAATTGTCACTGGTTCCAGCTATTTTGTGCAAACAAAAATAAATTGGTGGTATTTTTCGTTGGAACGAACAATTTTGTTCATAACTATGGTGCTGGAACTCGGTGTGATGTTTGAAGAAGATAGTAATTTTTGGTAGATTATTAGTACCGTAACGTGATTTTTAATGGTAGCTAGTTGTGAGAAAGTTTCAGTAACGTAATGTGATTTTTACTAGTAGCTTATTTAGAAAGATTCAGCGATATAACGTGATGTTTACTGGTAGCTTATTGTAAGAAAGTTTCAGCGATATAACGTAATGTTTAATGGTAGCTTATTGTAAGAAGGTTTCAGCGATATAACGTGATGTTTACTGGTAGCTTATTGTAAGAAAGTTTCAGCGATATAACGTGATGTTTACTGGTAGCTTATTGTAATAAAGTTTTAGTACCGTAACGTAATGTTTAATGGTAGCTTATTGTAAGAAGGTTACAGCGATATAACGTGATGTTTACTGGTAGCTTATTGTAAGAAAGTTTCAGCGATATAACGTGATGTTTACTGGTAGCTTATTGTAATAAAGTTTTAGTACCGTAACGTAATGTTTAATGGTAGCTTATTGTAAGAAGGTTTCAGCGATATAACGTAATGTTTAATGGTAGCTTATTGTAAGAAGGTTTCAGCGATATAACGTGATGTTTACTGGTAGCTTATTGTAAGAAGGTTTCAGCGATATAACGTGATGTTTACTGGTAGCTTATTGTAAGAAAGTTTCAGTGACGTAACGTGATTTTTACAAGTAGCTTATTGTAATAAAGTTTTAGCACTGTAACGTAATTTTTAATGGTAGTTTATTGTGAGAAATTTCAGTAACGTATCGTAATTTTTACAAGTAGCTTATTGTGAGAAAGTATGACATCGCTCATTTTATCGTTGTAAAGACGTTAAATAGCCTTCAGTTTAGGATATCCTAATTTACTTTTTGCTTTTTTTGCCAGCTTCATTTTTCTTTTTTGGACTTAGAAATATGTTGCTACTTTTTTGCTGTTATTAACATGCTTTACTTAGACGAAAGAAACACATATGAATGTTACGTATTTGTTCAGTAGTTTTCAAATATCTTTTTTTTAATCCAAAAAGAATACAAATTATTGAATTTAGCCACGGTTTTCGTACTTTTGTTTATTTGAACAACTAAACAAAACTCTGCATCCTGGAGAATCGAACAAAGACTTTGGCGTAAAGTTATCGCTGACTCTTAGCTATTCGGGTGTTGTTTTTTTTCTTGATTAGGGTTCTAATGAAATTAATTATTGAAAACTTGTAGACGGATAAACGATCAAGTTTGTTTTGCTTGATAGTATAAAATTTATTACAACTTTATTATATAAATATTAGTTCAATATAAGCTTATATTTTCAAATGTGAAGCGCTTCTGTATAAAAAACATAAAGGTATGATTGGTTTCAAATGATGTTCTGTAGTTTTTGAAGTAGAAAAAATGATTACCGTTTCGTAAAAATACTCTGGACGAAAAATGTTTATTTCTAAGGAAACGATTACATTATGTAACACAAATTTTGTTCCTGGATAGTATGTGTTATTACACTATGTAACACAAGTTGTGTTCCTGAATACTATGTGTTATTCCTTAACTGCTTATGTTGTAAAAGTACAGAAAGTGACCATTATTCCCTTCAAACTTTGCTTTTGTGACCTGGATAATGAAATTTAGATATTAACATATTTTATATGTAAAAGGGCAATTTTGCACATTTTCATTTATATAAGGTCTGAATAAAACAACATATGAATCAAGATTTACATGTATTTATACTAAAGTTATACAAATATGTTTAGAAGTGAGTAGTTTTTTGAGATTTACGACTGTAACGTAAATCACTTTCACGTATCAGCCACCAACTATAGTCTCCCATCATGTTTTCGTTATACGCTCCCAGGTCACAAAAGCAAAGTTTGAAGAGAAACATAGGTCTTTTCCATTTACTTTAGGCATAAGGAATTAGGAAATAACACTTTCTGCCCAGGAACAAGAAAAAGTAAAAAATTTGTTACATAGTGTTATTGATAAAAAACGTGCTGAAAATATAAGACAGTATAACGAGTTAAGTAGACGTTAACAGCAGCAATTTAATGTTATTGTTTTTTTAACTAAAGAACAAAAAGATTAATGTCACCCAGGAATTCCAGAAATTACCAGGAGTGTGGAATGTCTTTAAAGTTTTATATTTAGTGTTTAGAATCGGATGTCCTCGCGTATTGTTTCGTTTAATTTAGTTAACCAAGAGACAGGATTTCTGAATGGGTTAAAATGTCATTCTACGAGGAAATCACATAAAATTAAAAAGCGTTGTTCTAACTGTAGCGTTTAAGTGAAAGAAGTTTTGTAAGAATCTTGACATTGAAATCAGCACCATGAGAGCTAGCTCGCAAAACAGGTTTAAAATTCCAGGAGTAGGGGAACCTGTACCCCTGCAGGCGGTGTCGGGTCACCTTGAAATCTGCAGGAGGCTAAGAGAAAGTGAGCGGAGCTACACCGAAGGCCATGGTCACCGTTGCCGGTGATCACGTGACTGTTCGAATAACGGACGAGGAAAGTGCTGAGTTTCCATGAAGGTCACTTCCCAAAGCCTCGTATATCACCTAAAGAAACCTCTAACCCACTAGACAATTTGTACGAAATGCATACTAACTAGTTCTGGAGAACTAACATATGACTTTTCTGTTACTCGATTACCTGTTAATCGAATATCTCGATTATAAGTATTTTAATTAACGTACAAGTACGACAGCATGATGCACCGTACATATCTTGATGTGCAAATATGACATGATGCAGTATACAGACCTTAATATATAAATACGTCATGATGTAATATACAGACCTTAATGCACAAACATGACATAATGTAATATACAGACCTTAATGTACAAACATGACATATAATGTAATATACAGACCCTAACACATAACGACGACATATGGTATTATTTATAAGTCTAAAATTTCTAGTAGGACAGCTAAATAACGTTCTTGAAAAAACGTTTCCTCAAGAATTATAATATACATATTATAATAGAATACAGTAACACTTTCGCAATTTTTTTTATTTAACGAACACGCGGAGTAAATCGCAACATGAAATTTAATTAAAACATAGGTTTATAATTTCCGTAGAAGAGAGAGAGAAGAAACATTCTTATAATGTCACGTAATATGTAAGACTCGCTAACAGGATTACCAGAGTAGAGGTATCCAATGTTTATTGTTCTGTACACCGCATTTTAATACAATACATACAAGATATTACATCTGACTTTGGTACTTATAGCAAAAACCTGACAAACAGTAAAAATCACTTACTCAATCCATTGTGTTGGAAAACTTATTTGCAAGATTATATTACATTAGTACGCAATAAATAAAAACCCTCTAACCCGAGCACTTTCGAAAGATGGATAGTTCTTTCTGATTCACAGTTTGTCTCTGAAGAAGTGAGGTCCACCATTCGAAAGTGCTCGGGTTAGAGGGTTTTTACTCATTCATATTAATTCTTCTTGAACCTACGTGTTTTTCTAACATCATGAATTGCGTTAGTATGTAGTAGCGTATGCAAACGGTGATGCAAAAGCCGTAAAACCAGTGCGTACCTGGCTCGACAGGATCAACTATAGTGTACAGGAATGTGGTCTCCCCAGTAACGGCACACAACGAAATGTACCACTAGATGGCGCATGCGAGCAAGTCGACCTTGGCCGTGAAAGGTAGTGGAAGTGTAAAGTTTCCCTTTCTGCTGAGAAAAGCACTGGAACGTACCGCTAACCCAGCGAATATATACCAGGTACCGTTTTCAGGACGTGTTTCGTAATGGAAGAGATGTATGCATTAAAATGTTTATTTTTAAGCTAGTTTTTCGTATGGATACTTCATTTTCCATTTGAAGGTGGCAACTAATATGTAGTTTGATGTGAACTTAAAAATAAAAATCAAACAAGATTTCTTCAAGTTATCCTCCAAATAATATTTGTGGAAACAGCATATTTGAATTATATAATTAATTCGTGATGAACCAACTGTCCCTGGTAATCAGTTACGATTCTGATGTAAAATACACAAATACTCTTAGTAGACTAACTGAAAACTAAAACGAAAACTCGGTGGACTCAGCCTAATGTGGCTTTGCTATAAGGAAAAAAAAAAACACACACACACATGCACTCGACCCTTCTGTCAAGTATAGGAGTTATGGAAGATATTTCACGGTTTTATCCAGTAGTTATAAAACAATGAATTTAATGTTTCGTTTTCCTTAAAATTATTCAATTTATAACATTTGTGCTTTTAAATGTAAACAGATATTAGATACCTAAACTGTTAGTAACACATAATAATGTTTTTAAGTTCAGTCCTGTTTTTCCTTTTCAACGGCAAAAAAAAAGAATTTCATAATTTAACATTCTTTATTTAATATTGTTTAATGTGAAATAACAATAAAAAACTAATGTAAATATGTGTTTGTAAATATATATATATATATATATAGAGAGAGAGAGAGTTTCCACAATGTTAAAAGCTACAGTTGTTTCTTATAATTAAAATGTTGTCCAAAAATATACATAGTGACGACAGCAAATTATCCAATCAATCTGCAGAATCATAGTTAATCTATGATATATGCTAGCCAATTACAAAACGTATAATGTGCAACATAATTGCTTTATAATGAAACGAAAGTATACAGTATAATTACAAGGCATCGTATCAGTTGGTTCTCTTAACAAAAAGAGTTTCACATTTAAAATATAAAAACACACCTGTGGAATACTCGACATCTGGGACTGGGCTAAGCTGGCCGTTTAGTCGACTTTGTTCCGGACTTGGTGGAGGAGTGACCGTTCCTCCGGGACCGGGTCTCCAATGTGACCGGTGTTTACGAACAAGAAACGCTCTTGGCATATCTGCGTTGATAAGGACCAGCCGTCAGTTGTGGAACCAAATTTCAGAATGAAGAAGTTACGGTAATCTTTCAACAAATGTGGGCTACTGTGACATGCGCACCACGGTCAAGGTGGACGAAAGTGAGTGGCTGGCTACGACCGTGAGACGAACGCGACGGTTGAATGAGAAAAGCAACTTCTTGCCGAGGGCGGGATCCAAAAACCGAACGCATGCGCTCTGTCAAGGCTACCTATTGATGTTCCTGAGAGTTGTTTGATAGGGAAACATTTGTGGGTCACTGACACACAGTAGGAGACAGGTTCGGCCTGCTCCTTCGGTGGAATGAAAAAAACGGAACGATTTTGTTGCTGTGTAAACCGGTACATCCGAAACTGTTAAGTTGCACCGGAATTCCACGAGGGGTCGTTATTCGGGATGATGGGTGGGGATTGCTTCATGTCAGTGATCTTGGTGAACATTATAGTGACGGGGTTCACTAAGCATAAGCAAGTTCAACTGAATTTCGTAAAGAAGTCTCATAACACTGGCAGAGGAAATCAGTTGTGTTTTCAGTTTCAATAAATAACTTTCGGAAGTGTTTCGCCCACATAACAACTGAAACTTCACATAAAAAAGTCTGAGGGTTAAAAGTTAGAATCACCCAAACGTCCACAAGCCAGATAGTAAATGCGTTATGAATAATGTTAGTATAAATGTAATATAGCCGTCGGAAATATGAAAACTGATATAGTAAATGCGTTATGATTAATGTTAGTATAAACGTAATATAACCGTCGGAAATATGAAAACTGATATAGTAAATGCGTTATGATTAATGTTAGTATAAATGTAATATAGCCGTCGGAAATATGAAAACTGATATAGTAAATGCGTTATGAATAATGTTAGTATAAATGTAATATAGCCGTCGGAAATATGAAAACTGATATAGTAAATGCGTTATGATTAATGTTAGTATAAATGTAATATAGCCGTCGGAAATATGAAAACTGATATAGTAAATGCGTTATGAATAATGTTAGTATAAATGTAATATAGCCGTCGGAAATATGAAAACTGATATAGTAAATGCGTTATGATTAATGTTAGTATAAATGTAACATAGCCGTCGGAAATATGAAAACTGATATAGTAAATGCGTTATGATTAATGTTAGTATAAATGTAATATAGCCGTCGGAAATATGAAAACTGATATAGTAAATGCGTTATGATTAATGTTAGTATAAATGTAACATAGCCGTCGGAAATATGAAAACTGATATAGTAAATGCGTTATGATTAATGTTAGTATAAATGTAATATAGCCGTCGGAAATATGAAAACTGATACATTGAGTTGTTAGAACAACTTAAGAAATCTCAGTGACAATGTTTAAAATGATTTGAAAGAGACAAAGGAATATTTAATTGTACAAGAAACGTGGGAACAATGAATTTGAAAAAATAAATTTTGTATCCGGGTAATTATAAATATTTGATTATTATTCTAATTGTTCTCTATTATAAAACATTTCGTTTACTGCTAATACATTTCTAAAAGTGCTTAAACAATTATGACTGGACGTACAGGTTGCCAGTTGTTTTTCAGTTTTTATCTTATTATACAATCAGCTAAAACATTACTTTACAACAATGATATATTTTTATTAAATTCGTTACACTCAACACACTAATAATATTTATTTTTTTTAAAATGATAAAGACATTACGTGTTTCTAGAGATAT
This sequence comes from Tachypleus tridentatus, assembly GCF_004210375.1. Taxonomy (NCBI): domain Eukaryota; kingdom Metazoa; phylum Arthropoda; class Merostomata; order Xiphosura; family Limulidae; genus Tachypleus; species Tachypleus tridentatus. The sequence continues at coordinate 93,803,843 of NC_134827.1, read as the reverse complement.
ATCCTTGTAATATTCTAATGCATTAGTCTGTTTTATCTACGAAAACTAGAAACTAACATTATATTCTGATTAGAGTAAGCTATATGCTTGAAGCAGAACTATAAAAAAACAAACTAACTAAACTTGAAACTTGGGAACCAGTATAGATAATTAAATATACGTTCTTACCTTTCTACTTATATAGGTCACATTGATGTGCGTATATTATATATTTGTATTCTTTAAGGGGTCAAACTGACATCAGAAGGGGAATATACGAGTACTAAAACCATGAAAACATTCTTTTTGTCAACAGTCAGATTAAATGACTATGAAACACTGAGAAAAGTAATCACATCGAACCTATAAAACCGATAGATTGAAACATCTTGTACTTTACTAATACCTTATTCATACAACTTGTGATTTTCAAGACAAATAAAGATGGAAGGCAAGGAATTTCTAGAATGAATTCAGACCGCTATAGTGTTCTGAGGCTATGGTTTTGGTTTGTTTAGAATTTCGCGCAAAGCTACTCGAGGACTATTTGCGCTAGCTGTCCCCAATTTAGCAATTTAACACCCACAGCTGAAAGGATGAGCATGTTTGGCGTGACTGGGATTCGAATCCGCGACCCTCGAATTACGAGTCGAGTGCCTTACCCACCTGGCCATGTTCTAACGCAGTAGTATAGTTATCCAAAATGACTGAAAACTCGAACCTTTCTTTGCTAGGTTTCTTTATTTTTTACAATTTCCGCGGAAATTTGCAGCGAGGAATATCTGTGCTCGCCAACCATAATAGAGAAAGCAGGTAATCAGAACGTCCGCCGCCAACTTTTGAGCTGCTCTTGTCTAACAGAGTAATGGGATTTGACTGTCACTCCTAGAGCATATCCAAATTCTCCAATTCGGAGTATGCCTTTACGCCATCAAGACGTGAGCCATGAATTATACAGTTCACAAACCGACGCATTAAACACGCCTAGCCCTTCTTTACAAGATATAAGATAAAACAGAGCTTGTCTCTAAATAGTGTTGAATTTTTCTTCTAAATGTTGTAATTGTTTTTTATTAAACTAGGATGTTATCAAACTTAAACTTGTATTCATGTATTAAACATAAAAGATATGCATATATTTAACGTTAAAACTGTTAACACATTATCATAAATGTAACAATATGGGTGTTTAGTGTTAACACATTGTCATAATTGCAACAATATGGATATTTAGTGTTAACACATTGTCATAATTGCAACAATATGGATGTTTAGTGTTAACACATTGTCATAATTGCAACAATATGGATGTTTAGTGTTAACACATTGTCATAATTGCAACAATATAGGTGTTTAGTGTTAACACATTGTCATTATTGTAACAATATGGGTGTTTCCTATTAACACATTGTAATAATTATAACAATATGGGTGTTTAGAACATAGACAGAAGAAGAACTTTAGCGATCGAAGAATATTTAATAATTGGCCAAGGAATAAACAGTTCCATTGTCTGTCGTTGTCAGAGTTGAACTTTTAATACACGTTCAAGTCCAATAATGAAGATAAAGACAGTTGATAACATGTAAAACATATACAGATTTCGAACGTTTCGGATAACTTATTCTGTTTTCAGCGAAATCTGAAAATGGTGTTAGAAAGATGATTATTACTATAATATAATAACGTAATCATTAGTTTATTTAGCTATTAAGAAAAGCGGTAAATGGACGGATAAAACAATTTATATATATATACGCAACAGCCGAGGCAAGTTTGAACATTTAAAACAATCTTATATCTAACGAGTCATTAAGTGTCGGGCACTCTTTAACTATGAGTATATTTTCTTTAACGTGAAGTTCGAGGTGTGGAGATCCTGTGGTGATGAGAGAGAAACCGTTATATGAGATATTGTGACCTGTGGTTTGAAAATGTGAACACATGGATGAATGGCTGAGTTCAAGCAGTGAATGCTCGGTTCTGTTAGAAATTTCTAAATGTTCACAGACACTGGATTTAAGTGGTGCATCGTTTTACTAATGTATGTGACCTTACAGTCGCTGCATGTGTATTCATACACGAATCATGAACGTAGAAGTTAAGTACTTGATATTTTTAGTGAAACTAGTGTTTAATGCTGAGACTAGGCTAAAAATAACTTTAAGCTGAATTTTAGGGTAAAAGTGTTTGTGTTTTTTTTTATTGGGGAAGATAGTTGTTTCTAATAGGTAAGGATTGCAAACTAATAAAAGGAAGTGAGATAATGAGGGGAAATTTGGGGAATAGTGTGTTCATTGGCAAGTGGTTTGGATGTGCTGTTCAGGAAATTGCGTGTAATCTTCGTTAGAAGATCGGTCGGATAGCCGTTATTTAACATGTGTTTATGTAGAAAGGTAATTTCTTCGTGTAAAATAAAATAATTAGAACAAAACTAAACATTCTGTTTAACAAAGATGTAACCAGATTACGTTTGAGGAAGTTTTGGATAAAACTACTGAAATTAGGGTGGTTAATAAATGCATATAACAGCCTAACGTGTAGCTTTTACTTAGCAACAAACAAACAAAATCTATCTACCTCTATATCAAAATACTTGACACTTGCATTGAAAGAAAAGGAGAAAATAAGGTAGTAAATATATTAACTGTCTGTTTAACAGCGTTGTCGATACGAAAAAGGTGTCACTGCTATCATCAGAAAAATTCCACACATTGAACAAATATAAGCATTTTTTTTTCTTGGTTAATGGAACTGGTAAAAATGTTGTTTGTTTGTTTTTTGAATTTCGCGCAAAGCTACACGAGGGTTATCTGCTATTGTTATTTGCTATTTTGAAGTAAGTACAAAGCTACACAATGGACTATCTGTGCTCTGCCCACCACAGGTATCGGAATCCGGTTTTTAGCGTTGTAAGTCCGCAGACATACAGCTGAGCCACTGAGGGACGGGGTTATCTGCGCTAGCCGTACCTAACTTAGCAGTGTAAGACTAGAGGGAAGGCAGATAGAAAGTCATCACCACCCATCGCCAACTCTTGGGCTACTCTTTTACCAACGAATAGTGGGATTGACCGTAACATTATAACGCCCCCACGGCTGAAAGCGTGTGCATGTTTGGTGCGACGGGGATTCGAACTCGCGACCCTCAGATTACGAATCGAGTGCCTTAACCACCTGGTCATGCCGTGCCTGTAAAAATATTAAATGCCAACTTTCGCTTAACACCTATACAACTTAAAAATCGATGGATTTATTCTAAAACGTTAACGTTAAATCTAAAAACGTAATTTTATTTAGATCACTAGAAGAAATAAAATTCAAAAATGTTCAAACAGTCTGTCGTTTGTGACTGGAAGTTTCTTAAACTTATAGAACTTAGTACAGTTGTGTTCCAAAAGCTGTATACATTGCGTAACGACAAAATGGCAAAAACATTTCGATCAGAATATTTGAACCTGGAATTAACTACAGTTACATGTACAAAGGTATGACATATTGTTGTAAACTTAAAAAGAGCTGATTTCCATCAGCAAAGGCGTCGCAACTCTAATACACACGACGTTACCATAAATGGAAATTGTAGAAAGTTCTAAAACTGAATATTGTTGTTGTTTTTTAAATTTTCACGCGCAAACTCTGGCACACATATGTACATTGTTGTAAAGTATTCTATAGTTGGACGGGTTCTTTTAAATTACGTGGTGAGAAAATTACTAATTTTAATACTCGTTACAAAATAAATTAATTTATTTCTTCGATAACGTTTGCTACAGGTTGTTATGACTGGTAACACAATCGTACTTGTAGGCCTAAGTTCACAAATAACAGAAGCTTATTTGCAATCGTAGCTACAAAGAAATTTGTAAAATTCTGTGGTTAATCGATCGTGTTAAGTGAATATACGCGATAATTAACTGATACGAATGTCCCGCGCTGAAACAGCGGAAAGTCTGCGGACTTACAACGCTAAAATCAGGAGTTTGATTCCCCTCAGTTCACTCAGCAGATAGCCCGATGTGGATTTGCTATAAGAAAACACACACACACACTAATAAGAATATTTGTCAATAACTGAACGAACTATATACCTAACTCAATGCTTCACTGATTCTTATATTTATAATGTGGCCTTGTTTTTAGATATTTAGCAGCCTCCCGCTCTTTAACATTCTAAATATTATGCGACTACTTATACTGACTTTATCTGAATAACAAGCACCTAAAATATAAATGAGACAAGCAGAAAAAGACTTCGTTAAAATATAGTTGGACCTAGGTGGCATCAGAAGAATATACTATATTCAAGTATTTGTCATGCTCACTGTGATGGTCGATTTAGTTTTCAATGTTATAAGACCTCAAATTTTCAATGTTCACCCCTGAACCACATGGGAGGGGAGAGGAGCCGTTCGAAACAAAACTCTTACGATGTGACACTTCTTTAATTTATTTTAGTAGGGGGGATACTAAGAATTTCCACTTGAAAATGTAATTTTTTACGTTACATATTCTGAGAAATAAATCATATATTATTTCCCATTTACTTTAGGTCAATTTTAAAAGACACCAAGAAACAAGATTAACGTTCTTCAAGTCTCCTCGAAATCGAATAATGCAGGAACATAATACAACGAGTTTGGTTTTCGCGCAAAGCTACACGGAGGCTGCGCTAGCCCTCCCTAATTTAGCAGTGTAAGACTAGAGGGAAGGTAGCTAGTCATCATCACCCACCGCCAATACTTGAGCTACTCTTTTACCAACGAATAGCGGGAATGACCGTGACATTGTAACATTTTCACCGGCTGAAAGGGCGAACATGTTTTGGTGTGACGGGGATTCGAACCCGATACCATCAGATTACGAGTAGAGCGCCCTAACCACCTGGCCATGAAATGCAATGAGACTCGACAATTTCTAAACATATTTGTCTGTTTTTGTATCTTTGCGGAAAGTTAGACAAAGACTACCTGTATACGGTTGTGTTTAATTCTTAACTGATGGATAAGAAGGAAGACAACTATTTAACAGCACTCACCGCCAACTCTTGACCTATTATTGTCTAACCAAATAGTACGTGGGGTTTGAGCCTCACACTTATAACAAATTCACGGCTACATAATACGAGACACGTTTTTGATACAAAGGCACGTGAAGACCGAAAGATTGGATTTACAGTTCAGGCACGCTTAAGTATAAGCCACGCCTGACAAACTTCTAAGTAAAAAACATTTTCTCCTACAGATAATAAACAAACTTAACGATAAATATGTATAATTTTAAAGTGTTGAAATATTATCACGTCATGTTTTAATGTTGGTATGACATTTTTTTTATGGAGGACTACCGTGACACAGAATGGTGATATGACATTGTTTCATGAAGGAGTACTGTGGCACAGAATGTTAGTAGAGCATTATTTCAAGTAAACATTTAATTAATTGTTTTAGCGAAGAGAAATTCTTAATCTGGTACTATAATCTAGCAACAGTTACAGAAGATGGGTGTGTCACTTATTTAGACATGAATATAAGACGCAACTATTTTATCAAACCGGCAACGTGTTATTCACGAAAAACCTAGAACACTAGAACCTGCACAGACCGATGATAAAATCCAGGTTTTGGTGACTACGTCTTCCATATATCGAATAAAGTACGGTATATAGGTAGAAGAACCTGAAAACGGGTGTCTTTCACCCCACGAGTTAGTTGGTCGTTGACAGGGAAGCAGCGAGCCGTAGCGGGAACGTCGTGCATGGCTGCCGGCTCGCGGAGGTGCTGAACCGGACCCGAAAAGGTTTCCGAGGGGCTTGAATGTCGTGTTAAGACTCCGAAGTGGGATGTGAGGGGATTTTGAGAGGGGGGAAGGAAAGAAATAGTTGCACGCCCAAGTTTAGTAGGGAATTATATCAATGATAAAAGTTCCAAAATAATATACACAACACACACATATTTTATATTACGTACATACATAAGAAGTGAAATCACGCTGTTGGGTTAATCCTCACCATACATACCCAACAACGTGATTTTCAAATTTGCCTAACTTTTACGCGCGAACACAACGCAGAGCGTTAGTTACGTAACACACTTTTAGCCGTGGGGGCGTTATAAAGTCACTATGAATCCCGCTATTCGTTGATGAACGAGCAGCCCAAGCGTTGGAGATGGATAATGTTGACTAGCTGCCTTCCTCCTGTTCTTACGCTGCTAAATTAGGGAAGGCTAGCGTAGATAGCCCTCATATAGGTTCGCTCGAAGTTGAAAACAAACGAATAAAAATCCAGAAAGATAACTATTTCGGCCGAATCATCCAACTTATGTACCAATCAATGCTGAGTTTAAATTCAGCTTATCTGGTTGTTTTTTAATTTCACGCAAAGTTACAATAGGAATATCTGAGCTAGCCGTCCCTAATTTAGCAGTGTAAGACTAAAGGGAAAGCAGGTTGTCATTACCCTCCACCGCCAACTCTTGGGCTACTCTTTTACCAAGGAATAGTGGGATTGACCGTACACTATAACGTCCCCACAGCTGAAAAGGTGATAATGTTTGGTGTGACGGAGATTCGAACCCGCGACCCTCAGATTACGAGTCGAGTGCCTTAACCACCTGGCCATACTGGGCCTAAGTTTATTTACTCAACAATGTTGAGCATATAGTTAAACCTATGTACAAAACAATGTTGAGTTTAGAGTTAAAATTACCTTTCAAACAACTTCGAGTTTAGAGTCAAACTTATACATCACATAATGTTGAGTTAGCTAACAGTTAAAATTAGATACCAAACAGTGTTGAGTTTATAGTCTAAGCCTGTAGTTACCCAGGCAGTAAGCCACTTTGTTCGTCTAAGTCTTACCATAACTGCGCAGCAGTGTTGATTACAGTGTTAACACATTAATGAGATTAAACGTGTGAGAGGTCGATTCATTCCTATCCTGTATCGGAGAATGAATACTGATCATAATTCCAAATTATCTATGTGTACACACATGAAAGGTGGTATGGTTTTAGTAAAATGTACAAGTATGCTGCACATTTATACACAAAAGATATAAAAGCAACAGATGTTATAAACGTATTTATACGTCAAGTCATGATTCACACTATTGCTCATGTAAAAATACAGTTTATATATTGTATTTGCATAACCTCTAGAATCTCCAAAATGCTTTTTTTTTTCAGTATCCCTGCACACTGTATCTGGTATTTACTCTCATCTGCTAAATATTGTCGATAGTCAGTAATGTAGGCTAAAGTATATAGTTAATAACTAACTCCAAAACCATGCTGAATTCTGTAAAAAAAGTCCGTGACATGTGCACTTGTGACCCACACCCATTCACATGAGAGTGGTGTTGAACATTCACAAGTTGTTCGGTGTACATCTATTGCCACTGAATATTAAACTTCTCAAGGTAACTAGAGTCCTTGTTTTAAACAAATATTTAAATCATCTTATTTTTGTTCAAACATTATATTTTCCGTCCACGAGTTTGTTATGAAATTTTGGCATTTTGCCCATTTCGTAACATACTGAGCACGTAAACCTGCTTGTGCTTAAACGATGTTTACACGTTGAAATCCCAAGTGAACATACTTGAGAATCGAGTTCACTAATTAAAGCACTCTTTTTATGTGTATTATTTCATTACCGATGGCATTCGATACTTTTTTTGCTTTTATTGTCTCTTCACATTGCGCCTGTTGATTTACGATTTCTTGGACTGAAATCAACATATCACGTGACGTAGTAAAACAAACGGTTACGATAGTATAAATTCTTTCTTTGGGGAGCAGTTAGAAAATACTGGTTAATTTATTTACAGATCATAGCTTTAGAATGTATTAACATTTCTCCATAATCTTCACTAGTGATGAGAGCCAAAATGTTTCAGTAATTTAGCCTGTAGACGTAGTATTAATAAGGTAAACTTTTGTGAACAAACATTGCAGCGAAAGAAACAATACAACTTTTAATTGGTAATGTCTGTAAATCGTAAGGCTCTGTTTCATTAGGCTTACCTTCAACGAAGGCAAAATCATGTCATGTTAAACTATAAATATGATATTCAGTAAATCTAAATATCGTAGTAAAGTAATGCCAACATCAATTAAACGAGCTAATACAAAAATGGTCTAAACTTAGACATTTTTTTATGTTTGTTGCATAAAAAGCTGTTTATGCCAATGCGATAACAAATACCTCATTTTTATCGTTGTAAACCCTCACACGTATTACTGAGTTACAGTAGGCCTATTGATACTAATTAAACGTTTAGGTTTTTTATTTCTGGTGTTTAAATATCATATATTTAAAACATAAGTCGTTTAAAACCATTAACAATTGTTTTAGCTCAAGCAGAAATTGTTGGAAACTTATATCACACGAGAAAACCAAATATATATATATGTATATACACCACGCTAAGGCTCTTATTGCAGGAAAAAATAAATTACGTGTGAGAATACTGAAGTTCTCCAGGGTTATTAACAGACTTTGCGTCGTAATCGCAAACTGTTTAAGTTAAGCATGAAGAATATTTCGTAAACACAAAACTACCTAGGGAACTACTACAATACTAGTATAAAAACCAGTCAAAAATAACGGAAAATCATTGTTGAATGATTTACGAAAATTATAGAATTGAATGGATATCTCTCTCTCGTAAATTCGCAATCTAAATGCATATTTACAATTTGAATATGTGGATATTCTGCATTTTAAAGAATGATTATATATCTCTTTCGAAAACAATGAATTTTCGGTGACATCTTACTACCAAATGATGTCAAAATCGTTTTAATATAAGATACTTAACCCTTTGTACTCTGTTGTTTGTGACTCAGTATCTCCATGAATACGAATTAATAATTTGTCCTTATTTTATATCAAGAACAAAGACATTCATATTAATCGATATTATTCGTTAATATTTAGAAGAAACGAAAACATTTTTATTATTATTCATCAGCAATAGGCCCGGCATGGCCAGGTGGTTTAAGGAGTGCGACTCGTAATTTGAGGGTCGCGGGTTGAAATCCCGGTCGCACCAAACATGCTCGCCCTCCCAGCCGTGGGGGCGTTATAATATGACGGTCAACCTCACTATTCGTTGGTAAAAGAGTAGCCCAAGAGTTGGCGTGGGTGAAGATGACTAGCTGCCTTCCCTCTAGTCTTACACTGCACATTTAGGGACGGCTAGCGCAGATAGCCCTCGAGTAGCTTTGCGCGAAATTCAAAAATTTAATTCAATTCAGCTTTGCGCGAAATTCAAAAACAAACAAACAAAATCATCAGCAATATACATGAGTTCTTCAATGTTTATTAACTTTTCTAGTGATTTAATGTCAGTATTGAGGAGAAGGGCTTATAACGCTAAATACTGGATTTTTGGTTTGGTTTGAATTTCGCGCAAAGCTACACGAGGGCTACCTGCCCTAGCTGTCCCTAATCTAGCAGTGTAAGACTAGAGAGAAGGCAACTAGTCATCACCATTCCCCGCAATCTTTTGGGCTACTCTTTTACCAACGAATTGACCGCAACATTATAACACCCCCACGGCTGAAAGGGCAAGCATGTTTGGTATGACAGGGATTAGAATCTCGTACCCTCAGATTATGAGTCGATTGCCTTGATCACCTGGCCATACCGGGCCCTTTGGAGTTTTATCACAGAGATTAGCACAGACAGCTAATCTTTATTCTAAAAAACATTAATTTAGACGTTACCAGTAATACAAAGATCCATTATTCTCAACAAATAATTGATATGCTTGTATTATTCTTTATATGAATAAAAATATTCTCAATGACACAGTGATAACTTTGAGGGCATATATTATCAAAATTCTTTGTTCGATGCTTGCGATTATCAGAATATAATTTTTTATTTTCTATCACTAATAAAAATGTCTTTATTATACTTTATCAATAACATACATATCAAGCATTCCTTATTAGCATTACAACTTATATCGTTTGTTACCAACAAAACTGTTACTTTCGTTTTTATTATTAGGAAATACATACAAGTTTTTGTTGTCGTTTGCAAATAACACTAGAATAAAAGTCCGTCAACATATGACGGGCAACCATTATTAAAAGATTAACGAAAATTATAGAATTTAATTAAACCGAATTTGTTTGAACCTTCAAAACGCTCCTATACTTCACTTATTTCATGAGTTTCGAAGCAATTTCTCAATCACCACATCTTGAATAAAAATTACGGAGACAAATAAATAATATCGTGAACAAACGTACGTGCGCATTCTGACTTTAAAAGCACTTTTTAGCTTTTTTTTTTGCTGTTTACTAGGTCAGTAACTATAAAACGTGGTGCGGATATTCCGACACAAAATTTCAAATCTTTCGAGTGTACAAGGGATAGAAAATATTTGGTAGTGATAAATGAATCTGACTATTTAACATTCAACATAAACATCATAGTTAGCCTAAGAACAACCAAATGATAGTTTTGTTACCAAGCGACGATATATATTGTTGGGCATCCCCTCCAAAAGTAACATGGAAGCATACAGCGATTTCTTATCCCTTGCTATTTATCCGAAACTGTACAAAATAATATTGCTCTCTTTAGTCTTCTGGGCTTAAATATTTGTGTTTCTAAGCTTAATAAAATGAAGTGATTTCGCTTTTAAACTAAGTGTTCGACAGTTCTAATCATTTCCATATTGAAATTTGTCTTCTCTGTGAAGTTGTCTCTTAGATAAAGTTTACTTCTCTTGTACAGTTCTGAGTAGTTATTTGCTTAATAATTTAAAAGAAACTGAAAAATAAGCTAGTAAATTAATAGACAACGGGAGATAAGTTTTAGAATTTCTATATAAACCAAAAATAAAAAAAATAAATGTTTATATAAACCAGAAATAAAAAGTTTGAAATTTCTATATTAATGAAAAATACAAAGTTTAAAATTTCTATATTAACCAAAAATAAAAAGTTTGTAATTTTATATAAGCTACAAATAATAATTTAGTATTTTATACAAAATAACTAGAATGTGTTTGTAATTTTATACAAACCGGTAAGTTAGCACTGTTGTATAAACAAATTTCTTTAATTTCTCGCAAAGCTACACGAGGGCTATCTGCGCTAGCCTACCATAATTTAGCAGTGTAAGTCTGAAAGGAAGACAGCTAGTCTTCCCCACCAGCTCTTGGACTACTCTTTTACTAACGAAAAGGGGGACTGACCGCCACATTATAACGCCTTCAGGACTGAAAAGCATATTTGGTGTGACAGGAATTCGAATCCATGACCCTCAGATTACGAGTCGAACGCCTTAACTCATTTGGTCATGCCATGCCTGTATAAACCAACTGAATAAGCTTAAGAAAATAATTATTCTAAGATAAAAACTTGTATTTCTCAATTATATAGGTTTGCTTAGTTTCACGTTGTTTGTTGAAAAAAAAAACAGTTTAGACTCTTTAACAAGACATTAACTACAAAAGCATACTTTGTAACATTTAATACTTTATTTATTACTAAAATTTTCTCTAATTACTAATTTTAATAGTCTATAAAAAGAAATACATAGTATTTCATAACACTATTTGTTCAAAATAGCCAATAATAGTTAAAATAGCACTTGTTGCAAAAATTTAATTTCTAATTAATAAACTTCTATTTGCTATAAAAAGTCCATAATTCTCACAAGCTTGTGTACTGCAAGAAATAATTGTTCATTTAATAATAAGATAGTTACTGTATATGAATATCTAAAGGGCCTCAGCATGCTGCAATAATAACTATTAATAATACAGTGTTCGCTGGAAACGTAGCTTGCAGTTTAAGACATATGTTGCAAACAATACAAATTGTATTTATTTAAAAAAAAACCGAGCTGTAACCTGTCAATGATTCCGATGGAAATAATAGAAATATGGGAGATGCAGAAACCACAGAATTGAACGTGTTCTGTGGCTTATTAAAATCTCACAGGGTTTTACACGTAATTGAAACAAAGATTTCATTCATTTTTTAACGACTTTCTGTAAATTAAACAGAATTTTTCAAGTTTGGCAGTCTGTAACGAAATGTTTGTAATATACATTGATTTTGTACAACACATTTCAGTATATCTAAAATGAGTTGTAATGGTTTAACTGAAAAATTTCTTTCACTGCTACCAACATTTCGACTAAATTCTGGATTCCACAATTTCTGTGTCTTTACTCATGAAGCTGACATCGGTGAGAAAATCAAAATGTTTGTGCTTATATTTTCGACAGCACTTTCTTAAGCTAGCTTTGTTTAGGCCTAGTCCTTATTTAAAGCTAGTATAAACCTATTCACGAGAACAAGTTTTTAATGGACAAATATACTTTTTTTACTCGTGAAATTTAATATTTGAAAAAAATAACAACTTTCTGAAACACCAAAATAAATGGAGATTAAAAATAAAGTGTAAAATCTCTAAGCCTCATTCTCAAAAAGTTATTAAAAGGCTTAATAACACTGTTCAATACATTTCCACAACAACTAACAGAAAATAAATTCATTTTATAGTGTGTGGTCTTTCTTATAGCAAAACCACATCGCACTTTCTGTTGAGTCCACCGAGGTGAATCGAGTTCCCTGATGTTAGGGTTATAAATCCATAGACTAACCGCTGTACCATCGGTGGACTTACTGCTTGCGATCTTTAATTCCTACAGAGTGTTTTATTATAAAAAAGTATCAAATACGGGGGCATTCCACATATTAAAATAACGGTTCTATTTACTCTTAATTACGTGAATGACAATTAGGAAAGTGTAAAATAAAAAAAATATAGTAAAATAATAATTAGAAAATATACAAAAAATATATAAAATAAAATAAAATAAAATAATCCTAATTCACAAACTACTGGGCCGATTGTTAATACATATTGGGTAAACTAGTCCAGCTGCTGTCGTTGAAAGTCAAAGGATATTCGCAACGTCAAAAATAACGCAGTTTATAGCTTATAGTTGACAACTCGTTATAAAGATGATAAGTTGTGAATGTCCAACTTTCGGTAAGGACGGAATGATGTATTTATATAAAGTTTAACTATATACATTAAGCTCTTTTTTTTACTTACATTGATGTACACACTGATAATTATTGCAACTGCCTTAATTGTATACATTCTGTTGACGTTCATACGTATTTCAAATAAGGTCTGTTTGTTTTTGAATTTTGCGCAAAGCTACACGAGGGCTATTTGCGCTAGCCGTCCCTAATTGAGCAGTGTAAGACTAGAGGGAAGGCAGCTAGTCATCACCACCCATCGCCAACTCTTGGGCTACTCTTTTACCAACGAATAGTAGGATTGACCGTCACATTATAACGCCCCCACAGCTGAAAGAATGAGCATGTTTGATGTGACAGGGATTCGAACCTACGACTTTCTGATTACGAGTCAAGTACCTTAATCGCCTGGCCGTTTTTAGTAAAGTAATTTATCATTACAAGAACGTTAAAAACTAATAATATAAATTACTCATAATATTGATGTTTTTACAAGAATTACTAGAGGCCTACTGCGTGAAAAATATTTCAATTGTTATTTTATGTTCGTCTTCTGTAGCACACATGCTGCTGTGATGAACAGAATGCTTATCAACCATAAAACCACATGATTAGTTTTAACATATCTTTTTAGTCGTTACATTTTCAGTTACTTTTTGGCGAAAATCACCTAACAGATTTTAAGGCAGCACGTGTTTGTGTCACCAAACTGCCCTACCTTCACAGGACAGGTACACACCCAGTCTGGGAGAAGCATGTTTTTCTGTCCACAAACATAAACAAGCAACGAGGTGTGGCTTCTTCACTGCAATGACCATATGTTTCCAACAAGACCCACTGGCCTAGTTGAGCCGTTTATTGTTGGGCCTACCCTTTCGTCTTCTCATACACCCCCCCACCCTACCTCCTAACATGAACAGGAGGCGGGGCAGTGCTCTGTTCAAGCAGAACGATCCCTCACAGGGAGCGGCAGAAACGGTTAATCGGATAATCCCAGGTGAGCTTGTGATCAGCTAATAAGTAAAGGGTCAGTGGTCTGTAACGGCATCAAAAACTTAAGATTCTGTCTTAAGAGACTAGGATAAGAAACTGATGAATACAAAAATACAAAATGACATTAATGAAAGGCATGATATCTAGAATCTGAATGAAAACAGCTAATAAGTAATAAAGTAACTTTTTTTTTATCCACAAGTTTTCTATTAGCCCTACACTCTTCTACTTTTATTCGCATGCGCAGAAGTAAGAAGACTATCGTGGTTCAACATTATATTGCATATGTATAATAACTTCCAAGTGCAATACAAACGCATGTGTCTATGGTAGTACTAGAGATAGAATTATGTGGCCCATAACCAGGAGAAAATCGTAAGTTTTCATTTAACATTTTAAGCAACTCGTAAGTTCGTCTTCAGTTATAAGAAAAACATTCCCTGCGGAAAACAGAGGGACATAGGATTTTCTTCGAAGTCAGTAGATGTGTCTCTCCAAGAACAAATCATGTTATCAGTTTGGATATTGAGTTTAACAAGGGTCTAAAAGCAGATTAACATTGGTAACAAATAAACTATGCTGACTTTACTAGATTTAAGAGATGAGGCGATATCTAAAAGTTATATTAAGCTGAGAAGCAGTTAGAAACCCAATTAATCTTGTTAATGGAGAACATATACTAGAAGGATATCGCGATAGAAGTTGCCGCGAGCAAGATGTCGAATAAAACCGTTAGTGAAAGTATTTGTATTAAGAGGAAAAATCATTTCATTCTCAGCACTAGAAGACATTGAACAAAATCCAAGAGAATAAGAACACTGAGTGGAAGTTGTGTATCCTACACTTGCGCCATCTTACCAACAACATTTATATCAGAGGAGAAAGTTCGGTTTAAATTATGTTAGAGAGAGTTTTTTTTTGTTTTTTTTTGGAATTTCGCACAAAGCTACTCGAGGGCTATCTGTGCTAGCCGTCCCTAATTTAGCAGTGTAAGACTAGAGGGAAGGCAGTTTGTCACCATCACCCGCCGCCAACTCTTGGGCTACTCTTTTACCAACGAATAGTGGGATTGACCGTCACATTATAACCCACACGGCTGAAAAGTCAAGCATGTTTGGTGTGACGGGAATTCAAACCCGCGAATCCTCAGATTACGAGTCGAATGCTCGCCCTTTCCGCCGTGGGGGCGTTACAATGTTCCGTCAATCCCACTTTTCGTTGGTAAAAGAGTAGCACAAGAGTTGGCAGTGGGTGGTGATGACTAGCTGTCTTCTCTCTAGTCTTACACTGCTAAATTAGGGACGACTAGCACAGATAGTCCTCGTGTAGCTTTGTGCGAAATTCCAAAAACAAACAAAAAATTCAAGAAATATAACTTTTTTCCCCATTTGCTACTAGTTATCCCTCTTTCACCTTGAAACATAAGGCTGTAATTAACTTAATACGTCATGGGAAGGTTTCTGGAAATATCTCCCTTGTGATTGCTCGTTTGAAACGAGCTGTTTAAATAACAGTTCAGATAGATGTTTTTTTACCGTCATGTCCAGTCCAGCTGACAAATTTTAGTACAGAATGAAAGACAGGTCTGCTGGGCAGTGGTGTGTGTCAGCCAAAAAAATAATAATTAAAATGCTGTTTTTATATACATCTGATTTAATAACAGTAACGGAATAGCTAATAGGAATGTGAGAAAAGCGACATCTGCAGTCTAGATTTGTATCAAAAACCACGATATTGGTTCAAAGTATGGTTTGCCCAGAAATTTCATAAAAATTTCAATAGAACAAACGTAAAAGAAAAAAAAAAACATGTTAAAACACAGATTGCTCATAAAACCATGCTCAAGTCTTTCTATTTCATCGTTTCACAAGACTGCAGAAAAACACAACTATGAATATTTTAATAAACCCTGAGCAAACCTACTTAAAAACTCCTGCGCGGGTCATAAGACTATTTTTATGTCGATTCTTGAAAAAAGTTTGTTTTTGGAATTTCGCACAAAGCTACGTGAAGGCTATATGCGATTGCTGTCCCTAATTTATCAGTGTAAGACTAGAGAAAAGGTAAGGTAGCTACTCACCACCATTCACCGCTAACTCTTGGACTACTATTTTACCAACGAATAATGGGATTAACCGTCACATTATAACGCCAACAAGGCTGAGAATCTTTGATGCGACGGGGATTCGAATCCGCGGCCCTCTGATTACGAAATGAACACCCTAGCCGCTACAGAAAATAAAAGAAACACGAATATTTTGCGGAAAACTGAACAGTAGTAATGAATGCAATATTGATTACGTCATAAGGTAATCTTAAAATTAATTCAATCACCTTTGTTTTACCTTCTTCACTTTCCGTCAGTGAAAAAATACGGTGTTTTACTAACACACATTAATCAGAAAATAATTTGTGTAACTTATAGCGCATTAACTGGAAACTACCTCGTTGATGATTCATCACTTCTCGAGTTTGCTGTTGTAATTTGTCTCTACGTAATCTCATGCGATTATTTCGGTGCGTTTTCTAACAGTAAACGATTACTACAACAGATTCGTCTGAGCTCGTGAATGGTGATTTATTCTACTGATTTTCGTACTTTGCTTGTTAATTGCGTGTTTACACCAAACCCCAGGCACTAACCCACCTGGCTCAGCAAGTAGCGATTAGGTGTAAAATAACCAAAGTAGCAGTAAACCGTTGAAAAATACGTAACATTCAACTGAATGCACATGCGCGTATACAAGCTTGATGCTTATTTTCCATAAATAGACATAAACAATTTAAGAAAAAAGATAATCAAACATTTTTAATTTAAGAAGAAGAATAGGTATCGTCAAGAAAAAAAAGTTTATAAGAATACAAGGGTTATATTTTTAGGCTTAAGGTCAAGAAGTATTAAATAAAAGAAAACAAAATAGACTGGAAATAGTGTCTATATTATTTTCTCTAGTTACAACTCTCAATTTTTCCCTCTAAAATTGATACAACATCATTTCCAGACGCTCGGCAGGGTCAGGTGGTTAAGGCGCTCCACTCGTAATTTGAAAGTCGCAGGTTCGAATCCTCGTCACACCAGCCATGCTCGCCCTTTCAGTCATGGGGGCGTTATAATGTAACGATCAATCTCACTATTCGTTGGTAAAAGAGCAGCCCAAGAGTTGGCGGTGGGTGGTGATGACTAGCTGCCTTCCCTCTAGTCTTACACTGCTAAATTAGGGACGGCCAGCGCAGATAGCCCTCGAGTAGCTTTGTGCGAAATTGAAAAACAAACAAGCTATTTCCAGCTTAGTTTATTTACTTTTTTTTGCAGTCCCTAATCGCAGGCTCGAAAATATAATATTTACAAGTTGAATCCACTTTATTTGTGTACGTTTTGGACGATCCCTATTTTTATTTTCAAATTAACAACTTTTAATTAATTTTTCTTTTCAAATTAACAACTTTTAATTATCCTGTTTTGTAAAACTTGTAAGCATAAAGCTGTTTTCAAATTTCTTTAAATTAAGGTCCAATTATAGATCTGTAATTAAGATATATATGAACCATTACTTAATAAAAGTATTTGTGTGTGTGCCCGCTTATACCTGTCGAGTTGCTGAACCGATTGTCACCAAACTGGCGTGTATCCTTAGGGTCTATGGTGGCACAGATTTGAGCCCGAAGGCTCATAATGCTAAAAATCGTGGTTGTGCTTAATAATAATAATAATAACAATAATGTACTTTTAGAGCCCATGGAGAGTAATATAAGGGACTAGCGTTCAGGCCTGACCCACCTATATCACTCCCGGGAGTACC
Source organism: Tachypleus tridentatus (assembly GCF_004210375.1). NCBI lineage: Eukaryota > Metazoa > Arthropoda > Merostomata > Xiphosura > Limulidae > Tachypleus > Tachypleus tridentatus. The sequence goes on along the minus strand of NC_134827.1, from coordinate 93,786,044 downwards.
ACCCTTATGCATTCCCCGTGCGTTGAACGATACGTCAGCTGGTATACAATAAATCAAAAGTTAATATAACAAAACACGTCAATTGTTAACCAGGAACGTTTTAATCTATGACTTATTACACTTTTTGTTCCATAAATAATGTTTTAAAGGTGTCTAATAAAAATATTTTTCACAGTATTATCTCATTACGAACGAAAACGGCCTTTTACGTGTTCTTATAGAGAACAAGTAAATTTATTAATAAGTTTTGTTTGTGTGTGTTTTTCTTAAAGCAAAGCCACATCGGGCTATCTGCTCAGCCCACCGAGGGGAATCGAACCCCTGATTTTAGCGTTGTAAATCCGGAGACATATTAATACGTTTTATCAGAGTGCTTACCACAACAATTTTACATCGTGATGATGTGTTTAATTCAATACAAAGAACAGAAAAAATGTTATCGAAACAATGACAGTATTAATGTAAGATGATTCAAAGGTGGCGTTATTAATGTAAAATGATTGGTTAATGTCGTTATTAATGTAAGATGATTGGATAGTGACGTTATTAGTGTAAGATGATTGGATAGTGTCGTTATTAAATTAAGAAGATTAAATAGTGGCGTTATTAATATAAGATGATTGGATAGTGACGTTATTAATGTAAGATGATTGGATAGTGACGTTATTAATGTAAGATGATTGGATAGTGGCGTTATTGAATTAAGAAGATTGGATAGTGACGTTATTAATGTAAGCTGATTGGATGGTGGCGTTATTAAATTAAGAAGATTGGACAGTGACGTTATTAAATTAAGATGATTGAATAGTGGCGTTATTAATGTAAGACGGAATGAATGCTTGTGATAGCTGGTGCAAAGTCTTTAATTTTTTAAAACTAGCAGGATTAACGTATGTGTTAAGGTATAGGAAAATCAGTAGGGACGACTGAACCTAAATCCTAGCGGTCTCTGACCTGGTCATTTAGCTCATCTGTCACAAAAGATGTTGGTCAAGTTGAAAATACCAATACCATACAATATACCAATCTTTCATACCGGTCTACTTAGTGAGAATGTGAAATGTATTTTTTTATTTGTTTTTTTAATAACAAGTACCACCGTAAAACTATGGTTTCAGTAAAGTGGCACCAGACAGTTTCTCACACATATGGTTTCAGTAAAGTGAAACCAGACAGTTTCTCACACATATAAATTACTTTTAGTAACTTTATCTGTCATGGACACAGTATGACTGATGGAACTCTAACACACAGCTTTCAATTGGTGGTTATTATTGAATAAGAGCAAACGAGTTTCAAATTCCTGACGTTGTTATAAAACTTATTCAGGAAGTTTGTAATACGTGTTAAGAATGATCACTCGTATTAACCAAAGTGTTAAGAACTAATGAAGTGTTGAAACCTAAGAGTTAAGAACTAATGAAGTGTTGAAACCTAAGAGTTAAGACTAATCACGCGTATTAACCTAAGTGTTTAGAACTAATGAGATGTTAAAACCTAAGAGTTAAGACTAATCATGCATATTCCCCTAAGTGTTAAGAACTAATGAGATGTATTAACCTAAGTGTTAAGAACTAATGAGATGTATTAACCTAAGTGTTAAGAACTAATGAGATGTATTCCCCTAAGTGTTAAGAACTAATGAGATGTATTAACCTACGTGTTAAGAACTAATGAGATGTATTACTTTTCCTACTCATCGGTTAAGTTTCTTCAATCTAGAAAATTTCGATCTTATTTATTTCATTGGTTTACGAAAATAAATTTTGTATAAAATGCTCACTTTAAGTATAACGATAGGAAATCTCAGTAAAAATAACAAATTATTTGAAAGAATTAAGAAAAACGAAATTTAATAGCACTTTCTAAACGGTAACGAACATATTTATAGGAGCAAATGCACAATGCTGGTAGCGTTTAACACATCACCAAGTTATCAGATTTTATACCATATCACCAACTGAAGCGTATTACACATGTAAATACGTCACAGTGGAAACGTCAAAACATCATCCAATCATCGTTATATCTTTCTGGTGACATCAAAACATTAGCCAACGTCAGTAATACAGCCATAGTTCCAACCTACCTTTTTTGTTTAAATTAATATATTTGTTTTTATAACACGTTTTCTCTCTTTCCTAACACCGCATGTAAACTACTTTTTATTATCAATATCGTTTGAGTCTTCAAACTGATCGTAAACATGTTACGTGAATTGTTCATTTTTATTTTTTATAAAGAATGGATTTTCATTAATGCGCGAAAAGTGCAATTTTATCAGTACTTTTTAAAACAATGAGTACAGAATTTATTAAGATACGTATACCATTATTTGGATGTATTTTTCATCTTACAAATGGTGTTACGTGTGGGACACTGAAACACTAATCCACTGTTATTTCAACATTTAATTTTTCTTCAAACACGAAGCCCACAAATAGAAATACGTCACAGATATGATGTATTCCTACCTTTGTGTAGGTCCTACCTTGTAAGCTACCTATCTCGCTAAAATATATTTTAATGGTCAAAGTTAGTTACACAAACTTTAGTTTAACTTGTTTCCTTATATGTAACCAAGGTAACGCTTCTTGTTTCTCTACCTAGAGTGTTGGGATAAGAAAATAAACACATAAAAACTAGTTGACCTGAAGGTAATTTTAGTAAGCCATCTGAGTACCGACTGAATATATAACTTAAACAGTAACCTTATTAACTAATATTTTTTGTACGTAGAGTTGGGCTTAAATCTTTCAGAAATTCTGTAGACGTCAAGTAACATCATCCGTCATTACTCTCAAACTAAGATAGCACAGTATTCAATCTAAATGTCTGTGTATCTAGTATAGAGGAAAACTTAATATGTTCTCAAATGTAACTAACAAATGTACATTGTTCATGTACTAATTATTAGCCTTTACCTTTAATTCATAATACATTAATTAGAATTTTAAAAATACGTAGCTTCAGAAACGACGAAGTAATTAGGCTAGCTTTTCAATCTTTAAATTGGTTTTAACAGATTGTCACACAGAATACTTTTTTCGCTTATTTATTCCTCTGCAATATTTCGCCCGCGAGCTTCATCAGGAAAGTAAAACTAACCTACTATGTCTAATTAGATTAAAACTAAAATACATTTCTGATATAAATAAAGAAATTAATTTACTGTCTCTACTTGGATTAAATCTAGAATACATTTGTGGTACAAATGTGTATCTCTGTTAAACAATAACGTTACAATTCCATTTAGCATCAAAATGTTTAAAAAATAAAAAATGAAAGAATATTTAAATCGTTATTAATAACTTCTTACCAATAGAGCAAATCACCTTCATATATCAAAACTAAAAATTAGTACAATGAATAAAGGAATTAATTTAATATACCAATCTAACTGTGAGTATGTAAGCTTATCGACATTTTATATCTCGCAAGATTCTACAGCTTAGTGTACTTATGCCAGTCCTAAATGCATATTCTAAGCAAATATTCTAAGCTATCCTAATGATAGCAGAATATATATAATAGATAAATAAAAATAAATATATTTCGAAAACCTAATATCTAGCAATAATCCCACTATTCGTTGGTAAAAGAGTAGCCCAAGAGTTGGCGGTGGGTGGTGATGACTAGCTGCCTTCCCTCTAGTCTTACACTGCTAAATTAGGGACGGCTAGCACAGATAGCCCTCGAGTAGCTTTGTGCGAAATTCAAAACAAACAAAACAAACCTATCCTCAGTGGCACAGCGTTACGTGTGCGGACTTATACCGTCAGAAACCGAATTTCGATACCCGTGGTGGACAGAGCACAAATAGCTATTGTTTAGCTTTGTGCTTAACTACAAACAAACAAGCTCCGGGGCTGATTTTCTAAAGCAATATAATTAATCACGTCTTCACTTCTGTCAGCTGTAACTAAAGCAGATAACCCAATATAGCTTCGTTCTAAAGCTAACTCTTTAGTCAAAGGTTCGTTATATTTCTCTGTACATCCACTTACAAGTCCTAACTTCACTAACGGGTTCTCAATATAGCTTTAGTGAGTTGCAAAAAAAAAAAAATTACCGCTGCGAGCTAAATTCAAAACAATTTCCCCAACAAGGAATACAAACCGGTTAGTCAAGTACAGCAAACGTTTAGCAAATGACCTGCGACACTTAAACATGTATGTTTGTGTATGAAATATACAAACACTTGTGGGCCAGCTTTTTTTTTTATCTTGAACACCAGTCACATGTCAGTGAAATTAGGTAATGCTCTAAATTTCATCACACTTGCCAGAGAATTTTGAAACAAATGACGTGTCCAAGCATGAATAATGATTTTTATACGCACGAAATGCAATGCTTGTTTCTGAGTCACATTGGTTATGATTCCCACTAACGTCTACACAATTATATTTAATAAAAACATGTGATAGTGGTATTATACCATAACAAAGAATAGTATGTGTCTTCGTAATAGTTATTACATATTCATATTTTACAGATGTATACCTTATGCACAGCAACAAGAGAAACTTGTCACACCTTACATGCAGCAAAAAAAAAAGATGTGCCATTCCATACGTACAGCCAAAAGAGACGTGTCTTACCTTATGTACAGTAATAAGAAAGATATACCATACTTTATGCACAGCAACAAAGGAGACATGTTATACCTCATAACCAGCAACAAGAGACATGTTATGCCTTAAGCACAAACATAAGAGGAATATGCTATATTCATATACAGAAACAAGGGAAACATGCCATACCTTATACACAGAAACTAGAGAGACATTCTATACTTCATGGACAGAAACAAGAAAACACACCATCCTTAATAGACAGTAACAAGAGAAACATGCCATACCTCACACACAGCAACAATAGAAACATGTGACATCTCATACACAACAAATGTATTTAAAACACGTGTTACATGTCATTTCTTTTCGGTTTTAAACCTTTGTTAGGGTTAGAGCACTTTCAAGGTTGTTACCAATGTTTGCAACACTATCTCCAGAACGAGACTCAAGATTTTGAATCTATTAAGCGAGTAATTATAATTTCAGTTAAGTTTTGTAAAAAACACACACACAAAACAGTCTTATTTAAGGCACTAAACACTTGCTAAACGTTCAAAACTAAAGTTCTTATCATGAAGCATTCATCTCTGGAACATGCGCAAAATGAAATAAAATGGCTGTCTTATCGCACGTCTGAACTGAAGTGAGAGTTTCCTGATGGCTCATTGGTAAGATTCGGGACTTATAACGTCAGTTTCAAGTTCTGCCCGTATTTTAGACGTAGCGCACACAGCACATTGAGCAGCTTTACGCTTAAACAAAATAAAACAGGTTTTCGTAAGATATCCCAAAAGCTCACAAATGTTTACTTACCTCAGAAAACTGAAAGTTTATACTAGTTTAGGATAACTCGTAAAAAGAGCTAAAGACTTACATGAATGCACAAGAGCAGTAATCAGGTGTGACCCCCTTTTAAATTTCTTCGTAATTCATTGTTTCTCAGAATCACCAAATGTCGCTTTCTTAAAAAAAAAAAAAAAAGAAAGAGGGTCAACACAACATAACTTCCAAATTTGCATTGTGTAAGCCACCAATCAGAAAGCGAGTTTTATTGGATTTGGTTAATCTACCCTTAAAGTGTTTTGATATTGGCATTCACCAAACAGAAGAATTGATAGCATGTGATTTGGTTTGTTTGGAATCGATAACATGTGATTCGGTTTGTTTTGAATTTCACGCAAAGCTACACGAGGGCTATCTGCGCTACCCTCCCTAATTTAGCAATGTAAAGCTATAAGGAAGGCTATAAGCTAGACATCACCACCCACCGCCGTACATCTGGCCGAAGTAAGATCAGTGACAGTTTAAATACATCTGACCGTAGTAAGATCAGTCACAGTTTAAATACATCTGGCGTAGTAAGATCAGTCACAGTTTAAATACATCTGGCCGTAGTAATATCAGTCACAGTTTAAATACAGTTGGCCGAAGTAAGATCAGTCACAGTTTAAATACATCTGGCCGTAATAAGATCAGTCACAGTTTAAATACATCTGGCCGTAATAAGATCAGTCACAGTTTAAATACAGCTGGCCGAAGTAAGATCAGTTACAGTTTAAATACAGCTGGCCGTAGTAAGATCAGTCACAGTTTAAATACAGTTGGTCGTAATAACATCAGTCACAGTTTAAATACAGTTGGTCGTAGTAAGATCAGTCACAGTTTAAATACAGCTGGCCGTAGTAAGATTAGTCACAGTTTAAATATAGTTGGTGGTAGTAAGATCAGTCACAGTTTAAATACATCTGGCCGTAGTAATATCAGTCACAGTTTAAATACATCTGGTCGTAGTAAGATCAGTCACAGTTTAAATACATCTGGCCGAAGTAAGATCAGTCACAGTTTAAATACATCTGGCCGTAGTAAGATTAGTCACAGTTGAAATACAGTTGGCCGTAGTATGATTAGTCACAGTTTAAATACATCTGGCCGTAGTAATATCAGTCACAGTTTAAATACATCTGGTCGTAGTAAGATCAGTCACAGTTTAAATACATCTGGCCGAAGTAAGATCAGTCACAGTTTAAATACATCTGGCCGTAGTAAGATTAGTCACAGTTGAAATACAGTTGGCCGTAGTAAGATTAGTCACAGTTTAAATATAGTTGGTCGTAGTAAGATCAGTCACAGTTTAAATACATCTGGCCGTAGTAATATCAGTTACAGTTTAAATACATCTGGTCGTAGTAAGATCAGTTACAGTTTAAATACATCTGACCGTAGTAATATCAGTCACAGTTTAAATACATCTGGCCATAGTAAGATCAGTTGCAGTTTAAATACATCTGGTCGTAGTAAGATCAGTCACAGTTTAAATACATCTGGCCGTAGTAAGATCAGTTACAGTTTAATTACGTCTGACCGTAGTAAGATCAGTTACAGTTTAATTACGTCTGACCGTAGTAAGATCAGTTACAGTTTAAATACAGCTGGCCGTAGTAAGATCAGTTACAGTTTAAATACAGTTGGCCGAAGTAGGATCAGTCACAGTTTAAATACATCTGGCCGTAGTAAGATCAGTTGCAGTTTAAATACAGTTGGCCGTAGTAAGATCAGTCACAGTTTAAATACATCTGGCCGTAGTAAGGTCTGTGACAGTTTAACTACATGTGGCTGTAGTAAGGTCAGTCACAGTTTAAATACATCTGGCCGTAGTAAGATCAGTCACAGTTTAAATACATCTGGCCGTAGAAGGTTAGTCACAGTTTAAATACATCTGGCCGTAGTAAGGTCTGTGACAGTTTAAATACATCTAGCCGTAGTAAAATCAGTCACAGTTTAAATACATCTGACCGTAGTAAGATCAGTTACAGTTTAAATACATCTGGCCGTAGTAAGATCAGTCACAGTTTAAATACATCTGGCCGTAGTAAGATCAGTCACAGTTTAAATACATCTGGCCGTAGTAAGGTCAGTGACAGTTTAAATACATCTGGCCGTAGTAAGATCAGTTACAGTTTAAATACAGCTGGCCGTAGTAAGATCAGTTGCAGTTTAAATACATCTGGTCGTAGTAAGATCAGTCACAGTTTAAATACATCTGGCCGAAGTAAGGTCTGTGACAGTTTAAATACATCTAGCCGTAGTAAGATCAGTTACAGTTTAAATACAGCTGGCCGTAGTAAGATCAGTTGCAGTTTAAATACATCTGGTCGTAGTAAGATCAGTCACAGTTTAAATACATCTGGCCGTAGTAAGATCAGTCACAGTTTAAATACATCTGACCGTAGTAATATCAGTCACAGTTTAAATACATCTGGCCGTAGTAAGGTCTGTGACAGTTTAAATACATCTAGCCGTAGTAAGATCAGTTACAGTTTAAATACATCTGGCCGTAGTAAGATCAGTCACAGTTTAAATACATCTGGCCGTAGTAAGGTCAGTGACAGTTTAAATACATCTAGCCGTAGTAAGATCAGTTACAGTTTAAATACATCTGGTCGTAGTAAGATCAGTCACAGTTTAAATACATCTGGCCGTAGTAAGATCAGTCACAGTTTAAATACATCTGGCCGTAGTAAGATCAGTCACAGTTTAAATACATCTGACCGTAGTAATATCAGTCACAGTTTAAATACATCTGGTCGTAGTAAGATCAGTCACAGTTTAAATACATCTGGCCGTAGTAAGATCAGTCACAGTTTAAATACATCTGGCCGTAGTAAGATTAGTCACAGTTGAAATACATCTGGCCGAAGTAAGATCAGTTACAGTTTAAATACATCTGGCCGTAGTAAGATCAGTTACAGTTTAAATACAGCTGGCCGTAGTAAGATCAGTTACAGTTTAAATACAGTTGGCCGAAGTAGGATCAGTCACAGTTTAAATACATCTGGCCGTAGTAAGATCAGTTGCAGTTTAAATACAGTTGGCCGTAGTAAGATCAGTCACAGTTTAAATACATCTGGCCGTAGTAAGGTCTGTGACAGTTTAACTACATGTGGCTGTAGTAAGGTCAGTCATAGTTTAAATACATCTGGCCGTAGTAAGATCAGTCACAGTTTAAATACATCTCGCCGTAGTAAGATCAGTCACAGTTTAAATACATCTGGCCGTAGTAAGGTCTGTGACAGTTTTAATACATATAGCCGTAGTAAGATCAGTCACAGTTTAAATACATCTGACCGTAGTAAGATCAGTTACAGTTTAAATACATCTGGCCGTAGTAAGATCAGTCACAGTTTAAATACATCTGGCCGTAGTAAGATCAGTCACAGTTTAAATACATCTGGCCGTAGTAAGGTCAGTGACAGTTTAAATACATCTGGCCGTAGTAAGATCAGTTACAGTTTAAATACATCTGGCCGTAGTAAGATTAGTCACAGTTGAAATACATCTGGTCGTAGTAAGATCAGTCACAGTTTAAATACATCTGGCCGTAGTAAGATCAGTCACAGTTTAAATACATCTGACCGTAGTAATATCAGTCACAGTTTAAATACATCTGGTCGTAGTAAGATCAGTCACAGTTTAAATACATCTGGCCGAAGTAAGATCAGTCACAGTTTAAATACATCTGGCCGTAGTAAGATCAGTCACAGTTGAAATACATCTGGCCGTAGTAAGATCAGTTACAGTTTAAATACATCTGGCCGTAGTAAGATCAGTTACAGTTTAAATACAGCTGGCCGTAGTAAGATCAGTTACAGTTTAAATACAGTTGGCCGAAGTAGGATCAGTCACAGTTTAAATACATCTGGCCGTAGTAAGATCAGTTGCAGTTTAAATACAGTTGGCTGTAGTAAGATCAGTCACAGTTTAAATACATCTGGCCGTAGTAAGGTCTGTGACAGTTTAACTACATGTGGCTGTAGTAAGGTCAGTCACAGTTTAAATACATCTGGCCGTAGTAAGATCAGTCACAGTTTAAATACATCTGGCCGTAGTAAGATCAGTCACAGTTTAAATACATCTGGCCGTAGTAAGGTCTGTGACAGTTTAAATACATCTGGCGTAGTAAGATCAGTCACAGTTTAAATACATCTGGCCGTAGTAATATCAGTCACAGTTTAAATACAGTTGGCCGAAGTAAGATCAGTCACAGTTTAAATACAGCTGGCCGTAGTAAGATCATTCACAGTTTAAATACATCTGGTCGTAGTAAGATCAGTCACAGTTTAAATACATCTTGCCGTAGTAAGATCAGTCACAGTTTAAATACATCTGGCCATAGTAAGATCAGTCACAGTTTAAATACAGCTGGCCGTAGTAAGATCAGTTGCAGTTTAAATACATCTGGTCGTAGTAAGATCAGTCACAGTTTAAATACATCTGGCCGTAGTAAGGTCTGTGACAGTTTAAATACATCTAGCCGTAGTAAGATCAGTTACAGTTTAAATACATCTGGCCGTAGTAAGATCAGTCACAGTTTAAATACATTTGGCCGTAGTAAGGTCTGTGACAGTTTAAATACATCTAGCCGTAGTAAGATCAGTTACAGTTTAAATACATCTGGTCGTAGTAAGATCAGTCACAGTTTAAATACATCTGGCCGTAGTAAGATCAGTCACAGTTTAAATACATCTGGCCGTAGTAAGGTCTGTGACAGTTTAAATACATCTAGCCGTAGTAAGATCAGTTACAGTTTAAATACAGCTGGCCGTAGTAAGATCAGTTGCAGTTTAAATACATCTGGTCGTAGTAAGATCAGTCACAGTTTAAATACATCTGGCCGTAGTAAGATCAGTTACAGTTTAAATACATCTGGTCGTAGTAAGATCAGTCACAGTTTAAATACATCTGGCCGTAGTAAGATCAGTTACAGTTTAATTACGTCTGACCGTAGTAAGATCAGTTACAGTTTAATTACGTCTGACCGTAGTAAGATCAGTTACAGTTTAAATACAGCTGGCCGTAGTAAGATCAGTTACAGTTTAAATACAGTTGGCCGAAGTAGGATCAGTCACAGTTTAAATACATCTGGCCATAGTAAGATCAGTTACAGTTTAAATACAGCTGGCCGTAGTAAGATCAGTTACAGTTTAAATACAGTTGGCCGAAGTAGGATCAGTGACAGTTTAAATACAGTTGGCCGTAGTAAGATCAGTTACAGTTTAAATACATCTGGCCGTAGTAAGATCAGTCACAGTTTAAACACATCTGGCCGTAGTAAGATCAGTCACAGTTTAAATACATCTGGTCGTAGTAAGATCAGTCACAGTTTAAATACAGTTGGCCGTAGTAAGATCAGTCACAGTTTTAATACATTCGGCCGAAGTAAGATCAGTTACAGTTTAAATACATCTGGCCGTAGTAAGATCAGTCACAGTTTAAATACATCTGGCCGTAGTAAGGTCTGTGACAGTTTAACTACATGTGGCTGTAGTAAGGTCAGTCACTGGTTAAATACATCTGGCCGTAGAAAGGTCTGTGACAGTTTAACTACATGTGGCTGTAGTAAGGTCAGTCACTGTTTAAATACATCTGGCCGTATTAAGGTCAGCCACAGTGATGGTCAATCCCATTATTCATTGGTAAAAGAGTAACCCAAGATGTGGCGATGGGTGGTGATGACTAGCTGCCTTCCCACTAGTCTTACACTGCTAAGTTAGGAAAGGCTAGCGCAGATAGCCTTCGTTTAGTTTTGCGCGAAATTCAAACACAAAAAACAAACCTACCATATAAGTATCAGGCCTGCGGTAATCCAGCTATCTTACCATTTAATTTAAACAACAGTATCCTTTAACTGCGGCCTGGCATGGCCTAGTGGTAAGGAAGCTCGACTAGCAATCTGTGGGTCGTGCGTTCGCTCATTGAGCGTTATAATATGACGTTTAATCCGACTATTCAAAAGTAAAGGGTATCCTAACAGTTAGCATTGGATGGTGTTTACTAACTGTCTTCCCTCTAATCTCTCTCTGTTAAGTAAGGATTGGTTAACGTAAATAGCTCATCGAGTTGCTTTGGTCGAAATTCAAAAATAAAACAAAAACCCTTAGCTGCTGCTAACATAAGTCACTTTATTTAACTTTTTCTATTTAATGATGCTTGCGCAAAGTTGAGCAGAATATACATAAAAGATTTGTAATACGCACGATACCAAGTCACGTGAAAACCACAACGAATATAAAGTCACGATACAATTGTATGTATCACAACTACATTCTGACGTTGTTTGGTATTTCATAGGTTGTTTAATGTCATCGATAACGGATTGGATTCTGGCAGGATTTTCAAAGACTCTTTTTAACACAAAATATTCATAAATTTAAACTGCAGAGATCTGTCCAGATCAGGGATTTAGAATTTCCAAAATGGATATATTCCTTGCACTAAAAGAAATACGCATCATCACATTCCATACGCAAATATAATTGATAAGTACTTTCGGTCAAGTATAGAGGGCATGTAGGGAGATCCTTGCACCGGGGCTTATCATAATGAAAACTGTGCCGCAGGTCTATTGTTAGAGTACGGTCATCAGAGAGAGCAAGACTAGGAGTGGTCATGTAAGAGTGATGAGGTTCCCAAATCGTTTGGATGTGTTTAATCTTCTCAACCTTTATGTTTCTCCACGAGAGGGAGCTGTTGCTGGAATATTTCATTCATTAACATGCATAAACATTGTCAATGTTAAAGTAAAAAAAAAAAAAAAAAGACTTAACTTTTTGTTCATTTAAGGATTTTTAAAACCGAAGAATAAATAAGTGGTGAGAGTTAAACAGAATACGTTTTTCTGAAAGGCAAACATTAAACTTTCTATGAAAATCCACGTTTGTATGTAGGGGATGTTCGACCGCAACCCCTATTTTTGTGATGTAAAAAACAACAACATGATTACATAGTTATAGGGCTCCGCATGGTCAGGAGGTTAGAACGCTTGAATCGTAATCTTAGGGTCGCGGGTTTGAATCCCTGTCATACCAAACTTGCCCATCCTTTCAGCCGTGGAAGTGTTATAAAGTGACGGTCAATCCCACTATTCATTGGTGAAAGAGTACCTCAAGAGTTGGCGGTGGTTGGTGATGACTAGCTACCTTCCCTCTAGCCTTGCAATGCTAAATCAGGGACGGCTAGCGCAGATAGTCCTCGTGTAGCATTGCTCGAATCTCAAAAATAAACAAAGAGACTAATCGTATATTACCCATGACGTATCGCGGTATTAGGTAATTACTGTCCGGAGTTTGTTTATATTGTTGTTTTTTCACGTGAAAAATATTAGTCAGTGTTAAGTATAACCAATTTTTTTGGTTAAAAATCATCAGATTTGTTTTTGTTTCATTAACGTTTCCGCTCAAAGTTCGCATATTCTTTAACAGATATGATTTCAATCTATTCTGGACTAGGTATATAGTGTTTATATTTTTAACAACGGGAAAAGGGAAAAGTCGAATATGAAGTCGGTCTCCTGAGCTCACGAGAAAAATATAAGATCCTGAAAAATGCAATTATTTTATTTTTATGTTAAACCAATGAAAATTCACTGGCGCTGTCTCTGATCTATGTGCCATTAAAGAACAAGTGACCTAGGAACTAACAGGCCCCTGGTTTGGAAACCTGTATGTGTTACAACAGGTTTTCCATACCTTCAGCCATAACTATGAAATTAAATTCTGCCGTTCGACTAAGAGTAGCTGCATAGGCGGTGGGTGCTGTTGACTAACCACCCTTCCTCTGGCCACAACCTGGCATAGCTAGGTAGTTAGGGTGCTCGTGTAAGTAGCCCAAGAGGTGAGGGTGGGCGGTGATGACTGCCTTACTTCTTGTCTTACACTGTTAAATTAGCGATAGCTAGCGCAAATAGGCTTCGTGTAGTTTTGCGCGAAATTCAAAACAAACAAACAACCTCTGGTCACGAACCCTAACCCACAAATTACTTTTTCTGAATTTTAGAAATCCATAGATTACTCACTTTCTAACATAACCATCGTATATATATATACATATATATATATATACCTATATGGTAGAACCAGCATGTTTCTAGTTTGTCGCAGTTGTTTGTCTAGTTTGTAAATCATGAGGATCCACATAACGTTTCCAGCTAGATGGAATTTAAATAAGTCGAACGGGAAGCTGGTGAATTATAACCTATATAAAAACACTATACTCGAACAGGACCAGACGTTTGTTATGAAGTATTTCGTTCGCGTATGAACTACAAACTAAATTAACCGAATCTCTCACCACCCTTCAATGGATGCAAAGTGACATTGGTCTGTTTCTTTTAGATGTTGAAGTAAAGATTGAAGTTGTAATAACCAGTAAAGTTCGTACACGGATTCATCCCTGAGGGTAACTAGTTATAGATATTTCCTAATAAGATAAGCAAAATATATTTGTTGTCTTCTCGACTGTTTTTTTACACAACCAACGACGTGACAACTAAACTCACCCTTTTGACAGAAAGTTGAAACAAAACTCTATTATGACCCCCATGGTATAGCGGTAAGTCTACGGATTTAACCGCTAAAATCTGGGGTTAGATTCCCCTCGGTGGACTCAGCAGATAGTCCGGTGTAGCTTTGATATAAGAAAAACGCAGACACACACACAAACTCTATTAGAGACCGGAATGTCAAAGTAGTTAAGGCGCTGGACTCGTAATCTGAGGATTGTGGGTTTGAATCCCCATCATATCAAACGTGTTCACCCTTTCACCTGTGAGGGCGTTATAATGTGATTGTGAATCCCACTATTCTTTGGTAAAAGAGTAACGTTGGCGGTGGGTTGCGATGACTAGCTGCCTTCCCTCTAGTTTTATTAATTAGGGACGGCGAGCTTAGATAGCCCTCGAGTAGCTTTGCGCGAAATTAAAAAAAAAACAAACTCAATTATATAACAATAGATCAAAATTATAAAAATAAAACAAGCGAAACAATACCAGATTATACAACCAAAATGTAAAATGAATACGAAAAACTACTCTCTATCTCAACATACACTTAATAAACTCGAATCTGGATTAAAACAACTGTGAATTGTATGGTATTTGTATGTTTGTAACACTGAGATATACATTATTTGAACTTTAGCTCTTGTGTGAAACGTCTGTAACGTTTAACGTTAATAGGCTTAACTTATTCGTAAACTATCCGCAAAGTTTAATCTCAAAATTTGTATAAAATATCGACATTATTTCATATTCCTATAGTATTCAACTTTGTCATAGAACTTCTCCGATGCTTCACTTTCAACGAATTTCCATTTTTGACCTTTAAAAGTCAACTTTTAACGTTCCTAAAACCTTAAACATTTATGTAAAAAGCCCTCGTTTTTTGCATACTTTGAAGGACAGTTAGAAAAACTATTAGATGTCTTGTTTCAGGAGTGTAACACCAAGCGAACTAGCATTTCCAACTGATGAGTAAAAGTAGTCCTTCAAAACAATTCATTTTCAAAACCCTCTCAGTTGTAGTATACTTTGAACGGTTTAAAACAATTCACTTCAGAACTCTATTAGTTGCGATTTTTATTGAATGTGTCATGTATCATTATTTATCTCGGACGAGCCTCCAGTTTATTATGTTACGCATTACAATTTGAAGTAGCCTGAACTGAGTTAAATTGTAATTTGAATTTAGAACTTAATTGAAGTCAAGATGTATCAAATTTATGATATTTGTCAACAAGACTGATAAACACGGTTTTCTTTCTTAACATATATATTTGTTAACATACAAACAACAATACAATTTATAAAACTGGTTATTGCAAATGGTTATTACAAGTAATGACTTATATACAAAAATATTTTATATGGTTGGAATTGAATATTTTATCAACCGTTCACGATGAACCAATAAGTTTCGAGTTGATATTAACACATTTCGCTTAACAAGTATCTCTATTATTGGCTAGTCTCACGCAGTTTAAAAGCTGACTTTTCACCGACGAAGATTTTGTTTGTTTGTTTTAAAATTTCGCACAAAGCTACTCGGGGGCTATCTGCGCTAGCCGTCCCTAAATTTGCAGTGTAAGACTAGAGGGAAAGCAGCTAGTCATCACCACCCACTGCCAACTCTTGGGCTACTGTTTTACCAACGAATAGTGGGATTGGCCGTCACATTATAACGCCCCCACGGCTGAGAGAGCGAGCATGTTTGGTGCGACGGGGATGCGAACCCGTGACCCTCGGATTCCGAGTCGTACGCTTTAACCCACCTAGCCATGCCGGGCCCCGACGAAGATATCTGATGTCCTCATAGAAATACCAACATCCGAAGTTAATTCTCTAAAGCTAAATGGTTTATAATATTCGAAACTTATAAACGTTTCTGGTTAAATATTTGTAGTTTCCCAGTTAATAAGCGTTAATCACAGTTATAGCTTCCAATGATTATGGTACACATAATAACGTTCGCACGGCTGAAAGGGCGAGCATGTTTGGTACGACGAGGATTCGAACCCGCGGATTACGAGTCGAGTGCCTTAACCACCCGGCCATGCTGTATTTCCTATATAGTGTATTACTTTAACGAAGTATTAATTAAGACAAAATACGTGCCACATATATATCTATGTGCGATAAAACGATACGGCATAAAATCTCCATAGTCATTCATAAATTTTCTTTAACAGTTTCGTAACTTTCACGGTTACTTTTTACAATAATTATTGCATAAAACCATAACTTATATAAAATTCATGACAGATTTCGCTGGAAATACTAAAAAAATTAAAACTAAACATAAATGCTCAATGAAATAAGTATATACATAGTTAAAACTGCATCTACAATGTAGTATTGAACAGAAGATAATCAAAATTGATCAAATATAATTGTTTCTTTCCTAGACCTATTTTTGGTGAGTGTTGTACAAAAGATTGTGTGCCTATAACAATGTTATAATAATGGAAGCATTCTCGGATATTCACGACAAGTACGTGTAGTTAACAGCGGAGCAACTGGTTAAAGCAAAACGTGTTGTCTCGAGATCGAAGAACGAATTTTATAACAAAGCCAAAAATAAGATTTTAGAAAACCCTTGATTAAAAATGTCTTTATAAATTCCACTTTGTTCCTATTAAACTATGATTGTTTTAAAGAACGGCAAATATATCTCACACATCATGTATGGCATCACCATTTTATGGATGTCAGCTATGATATACCTCAACAGTGCACTTTACATATTACATACATCTATACGTAATATTTCTATAACATGTCATAGATCACAAATAAGTCATAACCCTTAAGAATTATTTACACCATGATATTATATATATCCTAGACATAATACTTCATATATCACAGGTATGAGATATATCAGTATATCATAAATTTAGAATAAAACGAAAGAGTATGTTATAAGTCGATAACTGTCTGACGACCGTGAGAATGATCCCGCAGCATACTTTCCATTGCAAAAATCTCCCTTTAAAGCTGTCATTGCCAAAGCGCACTAAACTTTTCTGTGACTTTCAATAATCCATCTAGCGTACGACAACAGCGGTTTCCCAGAACTTTTTTCAGTAGTCAGAGTACACATAAATCCATATATACTGCGTTTGTCGGTTTGACCTGTATATCTTTGTTTGGAATAGCACGATTATCTCTTCCATTTTCCGAACGAGTCGTATGACTGAAAATGTTGTTGTGGTAGTCTCATTATCAGCAAAGGCTCTAAAGGGAAATTACTGAAAATAATAAGTGATACAAAGAGTCAATGACAAATTTCAGTAAATATTTGTTTAAGTCCGATAACATTAGAAGCGATTGCATTGCTGAGATGGTGAAAAGGCTTCAGTCATCAGTTATGATTTTGAACTTCTGGCAGGTCTTTCTTTAGCTTTTTTCGGGTAACTGTAAAGAAATCATTAATCAAGGCGTTTCTTTCTTGAGAAATGCCTCCCCAGTTCATAAAAAAAAGAAAAAATAGAAGGTACGTTGACTATTCTCTTTCCGTGTACCGGTATGTTTCATGGGATCCCTCGTAAAATGTATATCCGTGAACAACTTATACCCATAGTCAATACATTCCTGTGATCGGTAGAGAAGATGTCTTGTATGATAAATACAGCTCAATGTTAGTACGTTCCTGTGATCTGTATAGAAGATGTCTTGTATGATAAATATAGCTCAATGTTAGTACATTCCTGTGATCTGTATAGAAGATGTCCTGTATGATAAATATAGCTCAACTAAGTATGTTCCTGTGATTGGTATAGAAGATGTCTTATATGATAAATATAGCTCAATGTTAGTACGTTCCTGTGATCTGTAGAGAAGATGTCTTGTATGATAAATATAGCTCAGTTTGCGCATAGGGTACTTTTATTCTGTTTTATTTGCGTTATATATGTTTGTGTTTGGTTCAGAATTTTTTGTAAAACTGCTTAAGGGCACTAGCCGTCCTTTATTTAGATGTGATATATCAGAGAAAAGGTAACTAGCCAACAACTGTCACCGCCAACTCTGGGCTACTCTTTTACAAAAGGAAAGTGGGATCAATCATAACATTTTAACAAGCTTACAGCTTAAAGGACGAACATGTGTTTGGTGAAAGGACTCAAATTAGCAAGCCCTAGATTACGAGTCGAACGCCCTACCCATTGTAAATAGGTAATAAATTTAACTACACTCAATATAGATATATAAAAAGGAGACACGAAATAGAGAGAAATTGTACAAAGTGTATCCCCTCTAACAGAAAAACAGTATTAATAATTATATATATATATATATACACATATAAACTAGAGGTAGTTTCATAAGGTTCCTAAAATGTTCTGTTTCAAGGGTAAATAAAACAAAAATTAAGAATAAGAAATGCTATTGTTTCTTGCTTTTGAAGTTCATATGTCATGTTGTGTTATGCCCCATAGAGTAAATAATTCTTTCCGTGGTTCATGGCATGCGCACGTTTTACTGACGTCAAGACAGTACAAGTTACAGCATTAAGCGTCCCGTATGTAATGTCATTTTAGTGTCTACTGAATGACCGACAGACAACGCACTATTTGCTTAGTGATGGAAGCGATTAAAACTGGTGACACCTCCAGGCGGTCCTCAGTCTC
This sequence comes from Tachypleus tridentatus, assembly GCF_004210375.1. Taxonomy (NCBI): domain Eukaryota; kingdom Metazoa; phylum Arthropoda; class Merostomata; order Xiphosura; family Limulidae; genus Tachypleus; species Tachypleus tridentatus. Next base: position 93,767,505 of record NC_134827.1, on the reverse strand, counting down.
CCTTTATGGGAAATATATACGCTAAGAATTTTACAACACATAGTGTGTTAAGTATCACTAGTGATAATAGAATCTTAATATTTTAATTAACTGTAAACATACTGAAGCAAATCATACATTTAATAGATGACTTCTGAAGTACGATTATTGACTTACTGACGAGGTATATACCAGCTTTAATTCTAGCATCACAGTTATGGATGTAATAGTTATTTGAGAATAAAAGTTTTTTTTTTTTTGCATCATAAAAGTCCAGTTCATAAATATTTAAAGTTTGTGTTCATAAAAAAATTAATGCACAAAGTCCTAATAATTTAAACTCCAAATTACTCTCATGGATATTTTGAAGAAACAAAATATGATTAACATTACATTGTGATGAGTCTCCCAAACCGTCGGGACCGGCATGGCCCGGTGGTTAAGGCACTCGACCCATAATCCAAGGGTCACGGGTTCGAATTACCGTCGCACCAAAACATGCTCACCCTTTCGGACTTGGTGGCGTTATAATGTGGCGGTCAGTCCCACTATTCGTTGATAAAAGTGTAGCCCAAGAGTTGGCAGTGGGTGGTGATGACTAGCTGCCTTCCTTCTAGTCTTACACTCTTAAATTATGGAGGACTGGCGCAGATAGCCCTCGTGTAGCTTTGCGCGAAATTCAAGACAAACCAAACCAATCAGCCTTTAGTTTCTGATCACAATATTAAAAAAAAAGATATTTAGATATTACTTTTTGCTACAGATCAGTATTTCATAATATTCACTTTGGCACATGACGAACCTGTTGTTTTTTACATTGTTAATTTTGTGAATATAACATTATATGCTTTATGTCTTGAGGTTCGAGGCGTAAACTTGTTCTTCAATGATATAGATATCTTTTATTAGACTGCCACGTGTGCGTTTTTTTTTTGTGTGTGAAGTCCACCTATTCATTACAACATTTAACGTGGATGATGTACACATCTGCCAGTCGTTTACCTTGTAGGTCTTACGAGACGAGCCCCAAGTCTTTTATCTTCCATCAGATATCACACAGCGTGTAAGAGGAGAAAGAAAGAAGCGAGATGTTGACTAGTGAACATTTCTGAGCTCGTGCGATAACTACTGATATTCCACTTACGTTCTAGTCTTTCTAATATTCTAAATCAATTTGACACGTTCCCTTGAAACCTTGTTCCCATTAAAATATATATATATATTTGAAAATAGTGATTTATAGAATCCCTTTAAATTTCTTATTAAACAAGAAATTTTGCCAACAATAACAACAAATCATATCTTATGGAATAGGAGGTGACGTCCGTTATGACACGAATTTTGTGTATGCGTATTAAGTGTCTTTTATAAACTGTATTATACAACTAAAGCTAACGAACATTCCTAGCGACTCAGTGGTGAGCTTGTAAACATAAACTACATTAAATTCAGGGCTCGATCCTTGTGGTGGATACAGCAAAGATAGCCCACTGAGCAGCTTTGCGCTAAAACAAACATATGATAGAATTTTGGAAGTGAATTGTTTTAAGCAAACCGTTGAATAAAAATCGTAATTGACAGGGTTTTATATTGAATTATTTTAAACCATTCAACCAATAACATTTGACAGGAATTTAAAATGAGTAATTTAAACTATTTGTACCAGATTTACTAACGCATATTTAATTTAATATCGATATTTCTTTGAGTTAAAATATACCAGTATTATTGCCTAAGCTGATATTTCTAGAAATTCCCCTTTCAAGCTTATAAAAGGTAAACAATGCAACGCGGAGAAAGAGATTGCTACACTTAGTAACCCTGGTATGGCCAGGTAATTAAGGCACTCGACTCGTAATCCGAGGGTCGCGGATTCGAATCCCTGTCACACTAAACATGCTCGCCCTTTCAGCCGTGGGGGCGTTATAATGTTACAGTCAATCCAGCTATTCGTTAGTAAAAGAGTAGCCCAAGAGTTGACGATGGGTGGTGATGACTAGTTGCCTTCCCTCTAGTCTTATACTGCTAAATTAGGGACGGCTAGCACAGATAGCCCTCGTGTAGTTTTGGCGAAATTAAAAAAAAACAAAACTGTAAGAGTTGAATCTAGGTATTCCAAATTGTCGTAAATCACGCACTAATGACGTACCACGTTTATTGTTTTTGGCCTTTTCCAAAAATAGTGACCACTTGGGAAAGAGTTAAAGGCAGATGACCATGACCTCGTTAGCAACAGCGAAATAAAATAGCTTTCCATAAACAAACCCCGAAATATGTTGTCCATTTCACGCTTCTTTACCACCTGTAAAAGTAAGACTTATAGTCCTGGAGATTTATTGAATAATCACTCAATCTTGTATTGTTCAATTAAGATTTCAACATTCAATCTTGTATTGTTCAGCCTAAACTTTAACACTCAAATCTTGTATTGTTCAGCTTAGATTTTGCCACTCAACCTTATATTGCTCAGCCGTTATTATAGTAATCAACCTTCTAATGTTCTGTCTAGATTTTAACACTCAGCTTTGTATTGTTTAGCCTAAATTTTAATACTCAGCCTTGTATTGTTCAGCCGTTATTTTAACACTCAAATCTTGCATTGTTCAGCTTAGATTTTAACACTAAAACCTTGTATTGTTCAGACGTTATTTTAACATTCAAATCTTGTATTGTTCAGCTTAGATTTTGCCACTCAACCTTATATTGCTCAGCCGTTATTATAGTAATCAACCTTCTAATGTTCAGTCTAGATTTTAACACTCAGCTTTGTATTGTTTAGCCTAAATTTTAATACTCAGCCTTGTATTGTTCAGCCGTTATTTTAACACTCAAATCTTGCATTGTTCAGCTTAGATTTTAACACTAAAACCTTGTATTGTTCAGACGTTATTTTAACATTCAAATCTTGTATTGTTCAGCCGTTATTTTAACACTCAAATCTTGTATTTTTCAGCCTAGATTTGAACACTCGATCTCGTATTGTCCATCCTAGATTTTAACACTCAACCTTGTATTGTTCAGCCTAGATTTTAACACTCAACCTTGTATTGTTCAGCCTAGATTTTAACACTAAACCTTGTATTGTTCAGCCGTTATTTTAACATTCAAATCTTGTATTGTTCAGCCTAGATTTTAGCACTCAAATCTTGTATTGTTCAGCCTAGATTTTAAGCCACATTATTCAAAATAAATGCATTAAACTGAAATAACCTTTGTTTGAAATTTCAATTATTTACTTTAACCAGATTGGTTTTCTGTCGATGGGATTAACAGGCATGCTACGTACTGTGTTGCTATGTTGAGGTAATATTTCTACTGTACATTTTCGCACATACGTATGTTTGAAGGTAAGTCAACCCTTTCTGCACCAGAAAGGCAGTAAGATTGGCCCTCAACTCCGGTTTTCTGAGACATAAGTGGATGAGCATTCTTTGAATGGGTTCCAGTCCATTTCAGATTCTCACTACCAACAATTATATAGCTGGAGAGACTAAAACAACTTGAGAATATCTTGCCCAAGGACACAAGAAAGTAGGGGTTAAGTCTTGAACCCGTTACCTTTCGTCTACCAGTCCAAACCGCTAACCACAAGTCTACACTGCTTCATGTTTGTTTGTGTTCCATATCAAATTGAAAAGATGAAGGCCTAATTCGTGTGCAGGTGGTTTTCACTTGACATATGAAGCTGTTTTCTTTTAGTAGACAAACACATATTAATGTCAGAATGTTTAAATATGAAAAAAAAATGTCTATTTTGTGTACGTGTGCGCAATGTATTGTTTTATAATTGATAGCCAATGCATAAGTCAAGTTTGATAATTTTGGTGTACTTTATTCTCCTTTAAATAGCGGTTCATGGTTCGCGTCTCGTCGTGCGGTTCATGGTTCGCGTCTCGTCGTAAAATACGCTCCGTACTTTGTGTGTATGAACGACGATTCTATTGTCGTCCGAGAATTGGTGGTTGACCAGTTTCCATTTCTCTAATTTATCAGTTCAAATTTACGAAATAGTTCTTGTGTACTTTAACGAGAAAACACATACACGAAACACAGATGTCTTTTCATAACTAAATATTTAACTAACGTCTCATGATGAACTATCCAACTCTACATTTTTTTGGAACAATAATGATTCCAATGTGTATTAAAGACATATCGAATTCTTTAAGCAAATGCTTTTTGTACGTTAAAAGTCAGGTATACTGCACTAACTGAGTTGTACATGTAAAGTAAAAATTATCTAACATATGCCTTATATCCTTCTATAGAAGTTAGTATTCAAACACCTTAAAATCAGTTCATCATAATACTAAAAGTCCTTTAGACATAACGAACCGGAATAGAATCTTTTACGAAGTATTTTCCGAAGTGATTTTGATTTAATGTTATTTTAACCTAATTTATAATTCTATTGTAACACGTAAGAGATGTATGATCACATTATGTTTCAGTTATTCTAGCTGGGAAGGCGAAATAGTATGACTTTTTTTCTTTCTGGCCTATGCATTCATATGTTCTGCGAGTCCCTTTGGTCGTGTTAACTTCGAACCTCGTTACACTCTTCGCCATTTTTGATTTCCGAAGTAACCTTCGTTTGCCTTTCTCGTTCTCAAAGTGTAAGTTGTTTGTTACCAATTGCCATGATCTGTGTGAGTTTTATTTCTTTGTTTGTTTAGAATTAAGCAGAAAGCTAAACAATGGGCTCTTCCTACCACCGAAATCGAAACCTGGGACCTGCGGGAGTACTCATCAAAATGAATTACTAGTTTCTTACAGCACAATTATTTTTCTTTATAAACATCTACTGATTGATAAAAAGTCACTTTCATGACTATTAGTTATTCATATTCAGGGAGAACCAGAGAGGTAGCGATTATGTTTTGAAGCGTAAAAATTATGTTTTTTTACATTTTTTTAACAATTGTTATTTTGGTAAAATATTCGTCATTTTACTCCATTATTATCGCTGGTTTCTGTATAAAGTGGTGCTTAAGGAATTCATTAGATGGGGTAGATGGAGTACAAGTGCACATGTTAGCCAGCTGACACGAAGAAGACCCCAGAAACGTCATAACGTGCTTTAGGCTGAAAGTGATTGGATGCTCTAGTTGTCTTACCAATTGGGAAGGAACTAACTTTTCACTGAGCTCGCGGCAGGTGCATTTTGCGGCTACTCTTCGTACCGTTGACCTCATCAATGGACCGCCCTGTTGGCTGTTCAAGGTGAGGAAAGGACTTATAGGTCAGTGGCACTCAGAAGTTGTCATGCACCTGCCGCGCGTGCGTGGCAAACTCGCATCGTCCAAACGTCCGCCGGATGTGCGTGCTCACCCCCCTCCCACCCCCAAGCTGGTTGAAAAAGGTGAACGACATGAGAGCTATTCCAAACCTAACCAAGCGTGTCTTAAAACTTTCTTTAAGAGGGTATCTAGCACCTGAGGCAGGTTAATAACAGTCTCACTGAACATGAACGTTTCTTAGCTATTGTGCATACATTTCAAGAAGTTTTCTAATTTCACTTCTAACAATTGAGGATAATACTTTATACAACCAATATTGACAAATAGATTCCTCTTGTAATACACGTAACAATTGAGGATAATACTTTATACAACCAATATTGACAAATATATTCCTCTTCTAATACACGTAACAATTGAGGATAATACTTTATACAACCAATATTGACAAATAGATTCCTCTTCTAATACACGTAACAATTGAGGATAATACTTTATACAACCAATATTGACAAATAGATTCCTCTTCTAATACACGTAACAATTGAGGATAATACTTTATACAACCAACACTGACAAATAGATTCCTCTTCTAATACACGTAACAATTGAGGATAATACTTTATAAACCAATATTGACAAATAGATTCCTCTTGTAATACACGTAACAATTGAGAATAATACTTTATACAACCAACACTGACAAATATATTCCTCTTGTAATACACGTAACAATTGAGGATAATACTTTATACAACCAACACTGACAAATAGATTCCTCTTGTAATACACGAAACAATTGAGGATAATACTTTATACAACCAACACTGACAAATATATTCCTCTTGTAATACACGTAACAATTGAGGATAATACTTTATACAACCAACACTGACAAATAGATTCCTCTTCTAATACACGTAACAATTGAGGATAATACTTTATACAACCAATATTGACAAATAGATTCCTCTTGTAATACACGTAACAATTGAGGATAATACTTTATACAACCAATATTGACAAATATATTCCTCTTGTAATACACGTAACAATTGAGGATAATACTTTATACAACCAACACTGACAAATAGATTCCTCTTGTAATACACGTAACAATTGAGGATAATACTTTATACAACCAATATTGACAAATATATTCCTCTTGTAATACACGTAACAATTGAGGATAATACTTTATACAACCAACACTGACAAACAGATTTCTCTTGTAATACACGTTATTTTTACAACCTTCATAACTAGAGATTTTAATATATTTTTTACCATTTCATGTTTCACTTACTGTGTCTCAGATTACTTGAAATATTTTGCGAGAATCACATTTTGTTTTTTTTTAAGTGACTGTTATTTCAGTTTTAATACTGAACATTTTTTTCTATAGTTTACACTCATAATGTTCCTCACCCTCCTTTTCGATCCTCACTTTCTTCATGTGTATTATAATTTTTGTACGTTCTTTTTTAATCTTTTATATTTGATAAACCATCACTCTGATCATATATGACATTTGATATCTTATACCGCAATTTATTTTAGTGTTTTACGTGAATTACTTTTACCCTAAGTTTATTCTTTAATTTCCATTAAATTCGAGTCACCAATTTCTTTTATGATTATGATTATCATATTAGCACCGACTCTGAATTATTTATTGTTTAGGGTTAATCATCTCTTAACCTTACCAGTTGCAGACGTCGATATCAACAACAAACTATATTTAACAACTACAAACTTTATTATTTTTCATTATTCGTGCATATATAAAAATCATAGTCTTCATTAGGTAATTTTTCTTCAAAATACCTTCAAAAGAATGTTAGCCTATAAAACACTAAATGTGCAAAAATATATCGTGATAGTTATTTTGATATGACCAGACTTATTCAACCAATCACAATAAAGACAAGTAATGTCTTCTGAGAATTATTCGTGTTCTTTTGTGTTGATAAAACTTGTAGATCCAACAAGTTTTTGTGGAACTGGAATGGTCTGTTAATAACATTTTCATTTCACATCGTGAAATTAGTATTTATCGTCTCGAAGACACTTTTGTTTTGTTCAGAGATATCGGTTTGTATTTTGTTGAGCACAAAGCTACACATTGGTCTATGTAAGATCTGCCCACTGTACGTATCGAAACCGAATTATTAGCGTAAAGTAATCTCAGTAACAATGTAAATTATCAGTTTGATAAAGGTTTAGTTAACCGGCTCCTAAAGCAACCTTCATAGCAAGATAAATTATCGATTTAATAATGATCTAGTTACCTGTCTTTTAAATGAGCTTCATACCAAGATAAAGTAACAGTTGGATAATGGTTTAGCTGCCTAGCTTCTAAATAAACCTTCATATCAAGATAAAATGTCAGTATGATAATGGCCTAGTTACCTGGTTTCTAAATACACCGTCACAGTAAGATAAAATATCAGTTTAATAATGGTTTAGTTACCTAGCTTTCAAATAGGCCATTATAACAAGATAAAGTATCAGTTTTATAATGTTTTAATCACCTGGCTTCTAAAGTAAGTGAGGCTAAATTGTATACCGTTCTTACATACTGAAAGAGTGTTAGCTAAATTGTTATTATACTGGTTGGTGTTTAGAGATATGGAGAAAACGAAAATCTCAAGCACGATCGTTCAACGTAGTTCCTTTTAGGAATAAGAACATAAAAAAAATGTTTTTATTTGTGTTAAATAATTAGTAAGATAACGAAAACAATAAGGTAATTCAATCTTTTTAATATTAAAATAATATGGGTGGGTGTTCTTGTAATTAAGCGAAATCTCATCCGACATAATCAGGGATTTTTAACCAAATAATTATTCTGTTTCTAACATCACATTGATCATGAATATAGTTTAGGATTTTTGCGAAAACCTACACAACGACAATTTGTATGTAGCAGTACATAGCTTGTAATTGACAAAGAGAAACAGACTTGACATTCACTCTTATATCACATTTATTGCCGTATAGCATGCTAACCAATGGACCACGTCCAGCTCAGCACTACAATGAATGCGTTTTAATTTTTAACTGACTTCAAATAAGACAAGTGAACGGTAGGTTTATATGAAAATTTTTCTGCCGTACTTTAAGTAGGCTTAGTAGCTGAAAGCTCTCCACTTATGAATAGGAAATTATAGAGCGAAAAATTACTGGACGAAATAAATGTTTATAATAAGGGAAAAATATACAACCATTACAGTACGTTTAAAAACCGCTGTTATTAATATATCAGTGACAGAACGGTGTGTCTGTGGACTTAGAACGCTAGAAACTGGGTTTTGATACCCGTGGTGGGCAGAGCAGAGATAGCTCATTGTGTAGCTTTGTACTTAACTACAAACAGATTAACAGGCAAAATGTTATCTGAACATTACTTTAGTACATCGTGTTTTCATTGCTATGACTGGGTATTTTAATTACATTAAACCTTAAAAACACCGACTTTTATATAACATTCACCACCTATGGATTCACATATTAAGTAGTCTTATGTTATTCACTGTTATAAATAAATTACCGAAAAAAAAGAGGAGGATTTTACTAATTTTCTTCGTCAAATGAATAAGACAAACTGGGAACGAGGTTAACAATCAGTAAGACATATGACTTACTCATTCTTAATAAGGCTTGCGCTGGGAACGAGGTTAACAATCAGTATGAGATATGACTTATTCATTCTTAATAAGGCTTGCACTGGGAAGGAAGTTAACAATCAGTATGAGATATGACTTATTCATTCTTAATAAGGCTTGCACTGGGAACGAAGTTAACAATCAGTATGAGATATGACTTATTCATTCTTAATAAGGCTTGCACTGGGAACGAAGTTAACAATCAGTATGAGATATGACTTATTCATTCTTAATAAGGCTTGCACTGGGAACGAAGTTAACAATCAGTAAGAGATGTGACTTATTCATTCTTAATAAGGCTTGCACTGGGAACGAAGTTAACAATCAGTAAGAGACATGACTTATTCATTCTTAATAAGGCTTGCACTGGGAACGAGGTTAACAATCAGTATGTAATGCTAGTCATCTTCTATCTCGTTTCAGAAATAAGAATATTTCTGTATGCTTTCCAGTTTCTACTTTTTATTTGACCACTTTAATCATAAATTTCATGTAAAATAATTCGTTCCATTCAGTTCTTTGTGGCCTGTCTTACGTGAATAACCTCCGTTTAACGGTCACATTCATGTTATATTATTTACATTTTCACATTTGAAGATGTCATGTTCTGGTCAAAAGCTTGTTTAATGGCAAGAAATTCTAACATTTTGAGGCGTAATTTTTCTCGTGAATCAGGAATGAAGCAGAAAAACACACGATGTGAGCATATCATATTTGTTTAGACAGTAGTTGTTAAAACTAATGACGGGCACGTCTTAGGGTTGCAGTGTTCTTTCATTCTATTGTATGGCCTTCTAATGGTTGATTCAATCTATCCCTGGTTGCACCTCAGGTACGTGAACTCACATACCACTAAGAGGTAGTCAATGGGTGTTGTCCATCTTTAAAGTTGTAAAGCCCTTTTAACGCAGGCCCTGTTTTAAAGTTTAAGCAGAACTAGTGAATATAGCTGTTTCATTATTTTCAAATATGAAATGGTGCCTAAGCAGGATATGACTAAAGTAACAGTTTTCTTTGGAACACCTATATGTATAATAACCAAATGTATGTTTGTCTGTCTTTATGCCATGCTCTGTAGCTCCTGAATGGTTAATCGCACACAAATGTATCGAAATACTAATTTTCAACAACATGTTACAAGAAGATTTTTTTTTTTTCGAATTCCAAATATTGAATTTCGATATCAACATCAGTACGCTGGTCTTCGTATGTAGTGAAAGGTAAATCTAAGAAAACTTATTAAGAACAAAAATATTTCTTTGTGTGTGTGTGTGTGGGGGGGAATGTCATGAAATAAACGCATTGAAAGAAATATTTCAAAGATAATACATGAAATGGAAAAACGCAAAATGAGAGGAACATGTTTGAGCACGTGCTTGATGTTGTTCGACTTACATATATATTAATATCGGTATTATATAGCTGTGTGATTTTGTTGTACCATGTCGAATTAACTTATTTGAATCGAATATCTCCTCTTTGAGTCTTCTCATAGAATTGACAAGTGTCAAAAAACGTTTATTTCCTCAGCGATCTTTTCTTGCGATCAGCAAAATGTAAAGGAACGGTGACATCCGGTGAAAGAAAAATACCAGTGTCTACTTAACAAAAGTGAGTGCTCTAATGTGCTAGATGGGACCATTGTATTGATAATCAAATATTGTTGCAAACAGTATATTGTATTCAGTCTCCTTTACTTAAAAGCAAACGCAATGCAATTTTTCCTATTGAAATAACACATGGAATGGTAAAATATGGTTTTAAACGGCCTACTAGGCTATCGTATTGCGTATACTTTCCAACAGAAAGGACTGAGTTGACTGCATGTTTCACATTTGTTTATCACTATTTTAGATGATTTAATGTTGAATTGTATGAACGGGTATGTATTGGGCTAATATAAAAACACGTGAGATATTTAATTTTTAAAATTTGGTGTGAATTGTATTCTCAAGATCTCATAACCTGAAGATGGTCTAAGAAGGTCGAAACGTTGTTTTGTATTTTATTTTAATTAAAGTCTTAATTCATTCATTTCATTCACCACTGGATTCCATCAAGGAACATAGGACCGCAATCGCTTGCGAATTCTTCAACAGGTATTTAAGTGAGTAGGGTGTTAGCCCACTGCACCGAGCCGTCCCTAATTTAGTAGTGTAAGACTAGAGGGAAGGCAGCTAGTCATCACCACCCAGCGCCAACTCTTGGACTACTCTTTTACCAACGAATAGTGGGATTGACCGTCACAAATTTAACGATCCCACGGCTGGGAAGGCGAGCATGTTTGGCGCAACGCGGGCGCGAATCCGCGACCCTCGGATTACGAGTCGCACGCCTTACGCGCTTGGCCATGCCGGACCATTAAAGTTTTAATACCCATACCAATCGTCTTGAGAAGATTTTTTTTTTTTTATCAAGTGGGTTTCTCGTCATTACGATTTCGGTGTGAATTATTCTGTTTAGGAAAGAAAAAGAAAAACAATCACCTCTAATCGTTTATGTTCTCAACTTCTACTTCTAAAAGGTTTTGATTTCCGATATTTCAAATGCTGTGTATAGTAGGGTTTTAACACGATTTTCTTTAAATATTAAAAGATCAAAACTTTCGTATTGTTTTAAAGTTCAGTGAAAGTGAAACTTCAGTGAAAATATCCTCGTTATTCAAAACAAGAACATTTAAAAATAAGAGCTTTTCATTCTGTTAATTTTCAACAGTAAACTATGCATTGGTATGTTTACTATTAAACAGTATGTCTCTGAGTCGAAGAGATCGAATTTAGAGGTGAGGATGGACTACAGAGGAGTCAGGTTTTCGTTATTAAAACAATGTAATCCTATAACAGATCTGTTAACCTAAAAATACTGTGAAAAGAACTCAATAGTGTTCAGTCCTGAAGATACAGAGTTAAGGGGGGAAGGTTGTTTCTTATGCAGAAAATTATAAAATGGGTCACTTTTGGCAGATATTGCGATTGTTCACCTAAGAGCGGCAAGTAAGCTTCCTATTCCATTTCTATTGATAGAACTCGCGAAAACCGCAGAGAAAATGGCTTGAGAATAGAAAATGCTACCAAAAATTGTTAAAAGCGTTAGTTAAAAACTTAAAAAACAAACGTTATATAGATATTGACTACCGTAGTAATTTTTATTGAAAAAAAAGGAACCGAACAAATTAATCAAACTTTCTGAAGACAGTCATAAACACTTTATTTGTACCTTATTATCATGAACATTAGTTTCGTAATAATTGTAGTCTTAACGTGCCTCATTCCACAAAATTTTATTACCGTAATATGTAGATGTTTTGCTCAGAGCTGCACAAGAGCGCTCTGTGCTTGACCTACCTTAATTTTTAACTGATAGATTAAAGGCAAGGTAACTAGCTAGTCAACAACGCTCACTGCTGTCTCTTGGGCTATTCTAATCGAATAGTGAAACTGGCGTAGTTTAGTATTTAGAGTGTCAAATTATGAAATCCAAAAGAACACGGATCGCATCACGTTGCCACTGAATCGAGCTGCACATTTTAGAGACGTGGGTGCCTTATTAAAATGTCGCGAGTAGAATAATACGTGATGCCAACTTTGATTATTAAAACAATTTGTAATGGAGGTTTCGTTATTAAAATAATCAGTGAAGACAAATTATATTGCTAACACTATCTGTACCACGTTTCATTATTAAAACAATATTTAATATTCTTTCTCTTTATAAATAAAGATTTTAATGACTATTAACACAGTTAGCTGTCTCAAACGATGTCTTTTATTTTCATTCGGATTTCAAGTAAATCATTAACCCCCCCAAGGGGAGCTAGTGGAAAATTAAGAATTCGCAATCTGTAAACAGAGCACAAACACACTCGAGAAAGAATAAATATCTGTCTAGCATGGTTGTTTACATCAATGTTAACTCTACAGAACAACCGGTAAGGTCTAGTCTACACGAATCATCAACGAATGCCTAAACACATAGTTATAAATTAACGGAATTGCCGGTGAGGTCAACACAGGTCATTAACGGATATCTTATAAATACATCCTTATAAACTAACAGTTACTGGTGAGATACACATGGATTATCAACGTATGTCTGAACACAGTTATAAACTAATGTTACCGGTAAGGCCTAAACAGTTATAAACTATCAATACACCAAATTTCTTGTGATTAATTAGTTAAAGAATCCATTATAACACGTGTAAACATGAATGTCACCCATCCTACAGGTATTCCCACTAATTACTGCTGAGGGCTTCTTACGTACTTACACGAAAGTTAATTATTTCACCCAATCATTTGTTTAGTTTTTAGTCTGAGTATTGTAAAAGTAAAAAATGATAATACAGTTTGTGTGCTCCATCCAGGATCGTCGCAATGTCCTCAAATCTTCGAATAGTGTCTCAAAAATCATAATAGAAAACCATGATTGATAGCCAAATAACACATTAAAAATCACGCGCTTGTGAACACGATCGCCGAATCTTTTAAGCACTTGACGCCTCTGACTCCACCGATAATTAACGATTAACATGATAAAAACAAGTCAGCCATTTTACAGTTAATAGTAAAGTATTATTAGAAGTAATTACAAATTACTAGTGTCGTTTTAAATAATGGCCCTCATTTTTAATAATTTTCCTCCCGTGGCCGTGAGCCCGTCATGGCCAGGTGGGTTAAGGCGTTCAACTCGCAATCCGAGGGTCGCGGGTTTGAATCCCCGTCGCATCAAACATGCTCACCCTTTCATCCGTGGGGGGCGTTATAATGTGACAGTTAATTCCACTATTCGTTGGTAAAAGAGTAGCCCAATAGTTGGCGGTGGGTGGTGATGATTAGCTGCCTTCCATCTAGTCTTACACTGTTAAATTAGGGACGGCTAGCGCAGATAGCCTTCCTGTAGCTTTGCGCGAAATTAAAAAAAACCAACAAAACTCCATTATATAACAATAGATCAAAATTATAAAAATAAAACAAGCGAAACAATACCAGATTATACAACCAAAATGTAAAATGAATACGAAAAACTACTCTCTATCTCAACATACACTTAATAAACCCGAATCTGGATTAAAACAACTGTGAATTGCATGGTATTTGTATGTTTGTAACACTGAGATTTACATTATTTGAACCTTAGCTCTTGTGTGAAACGTCTACAACGTTTAACGTTAATAGACTTAACTTATTCATAAACTATCCGCAAAGTTTAATCTCAAAATTTGTATAAAATATCTACACTGATGAGGTATCTTTAAATGACTGGATATTGCCCGGCATGGCCAGGTGATTAGGGCACTCCACTCGTAATCTGAGGGTACGAGATTCTAATCCCTGTCATACCAAACATGCTTGCCCTTTCAGCCGTGGGGGTGTTATAATGTTACGTTCAATTCCGCTATTCGTTGGTAAAAGAGTAGCCCAAAAGATGGCGGTGAATGGTGATGACTAGCTGCCTTTCGTCTAGTCTTACACTACAAAATTAGGGACGGCTAGCACAGATAGCCCTCGAGTAGCTTTGTGCGAAATTCCAAAACAAACAAACAAACAAGTGCAGATAGCCCTCGTGTAACTTTGCGCAAAATTCAAAGCAAATCAACGTTTGAGATACTCTTTTACCAACGAATGGTGGAATTGACCGTAACTTTATAGCGATCTCAAGGTATAAAGAGAGATCATCTTTGGTGGGATGAGGATTTGAACCCGAGCGCCCTCACCACTTGGCCATACCGAACGGACGGTAATTGAAAATGTATTCGCTGTGTGTTATCGCAGTTTTTTGTGGGTTTTTTTTTGTAGTTACATGTTTATTTAGGATATTATGAGCTAATGACAATAGATTTGCTTCTTTGTAGTTAAGCGAAAAGCTACACAATACGCTGGCTATCTGGACTGTTCCTATCATGTGTGTCGAAAAAGCATTCATAGTATACTATTGCAGTTCTTAATGTATACGTGTTTGTTTAGGATATTATGAGGTGCTGATAACAGGAACATAATACACTTGTGACATACTACCTCACAAAACTGGTTATTTATCTGAACATTTCATGCGTACAGAGATAAATATTGAGGTCATAGACCTCTATGATTGTTAAATAGTCGTCTCTAATTGTTACTGCCAACCAGAGGGAATGCAACCAGTCGGCAGCACTGACCTCCTGAAGACGCAACTGATGTTGATCGAACAGCTAAATTATCTGACATTCCTATAATGTCTCCACAATTAAGCACGTGTGATGGCACCATGTTCAAAATATGAGATCCGCTCAGGCATAACGTGGTCGAAAAGAAAACATAATCTGATCAAGATTTGTGTTCGTCTGTTTTATAACACTTTTACTTAATTCAATTTGTGTTTCATATCTTTTTCTGATCCTTTCAGCGTTCTCCGAAGATACAATTTTTACTTTCTGATCCTTTGAGTGTTGTTTGAAGTTACAACTTTCATGCTCTGATCCCTAGAGTTGTCTCTGAAGGTACATCTTTCATCCTTTCAGTTTTCTCTGAAGGTATGGTTTTCACTGTCTGATTCCTTGCGTTTTGTCTGAAGGTATAACTTTCACTCTCTAATTCCTTAAGTTATGTCTAAAGTTACAACTTTCACTGTCTGATCCCTTATGTTATGTCTAAAGTTACAACTTTCACTGTCTGATCCCTTATGTTATGTCTAAAGTTACAACTTTCACTGTCTGATCCCTTAAGTTATGTCTAAAGTTACAACTTTCACTGTCTGATCCCTTAAGTTATGTCTAAAGTTACAACTTTCACTGTCTGATCCCTTATGTTATGTCTAAAGTTACAACTTTCACTGTCTGATCCCTTAAGTTATGTCTAAAGTTACAACTTTCACTGTCTGATCCCTTAAGTTATGTCTAAAGTTACAACTTTCACTGTCTGATCCCTTAAGTTATGTCTAGAGTTACAACTTTCACTATCTGATCCCTTATGTTATGTCTAAAGTTACAACTTTCACTGTCTGATCCCTTAAGTTATGTCTAAAGTTACATTTTTCACTTTCTCATCTCTCGAGTTTTGTTTGAATTTACAACTTCTTCATTTCGATGAAGTGTTTAAGTGTTCGGTGAAGTTACAATTTTCTCACTCTGATCACCCCAATGTTGAATGAAGTTACAATTTTCTCACTCTGATCACCCCAATGTTGAATGAAGTTACAATTTTCTCACTCTGATCACCCCAATGTTGAATGAAGTTACAATTTTCTCACTCTGATCACCCCAATGTTGAATGAAGTTACAATTTTCTCACTCTGATCACCCCAATGTTGAATGAAGTTACAATTTTCTCACTCTGATCACCCCAATGTTGAATGAAGTTACAATTTTCTCACTCTGATCACCCCAATGTTGAATGAAGTTACAATTTTCTCACTCTGATCACCCCAATGTTGAATGAAGTTACAATTTTCTCACTCTGATCACCCCAATGTTGAATGAAGTTACAATTTTTTCACTCTGATCACCCCAATGTTGAATGAAGTTACAATTTTTTTTCACCCTGATCTCCTCAATGTTGCCCGAGGTTTCAAATCTTCCCTTTCTGATCCATTCGCTGCTGCCTGTACTTAGAACTCCCCCACTTTTTAGGACTACCTGAAGTTATTATCACTCCTTTCCTTGTTATCCGTTCAGTATAGTCTGTAATTAAAACTTCTGTTTCTGGAGTATTTGTATGTGATGTAGAGTACTGTCTTGAGCTCAGCAGTTTCATTCGTTACAAATTAAACGTCTTAAAAACGTTTCCGAACTTCAGTCAATCAAACACAAAAATCCGAATCATAATTTGTATTCATAACGACTCTTTAAGGCTCATAGAGTATGTCAAATTTTATCCACAGTTATTCTTTAATATTGCTATTAAACTCTCTTTTTCTTCACTTTATTAAGAGGTTCTAAAGACACGTATCACTGAGTGATAATATAAAAACGTGACAATTTCCAATACTTGTGGTCCGTCTAAGCGTCGCTAAGCCAGCAACATTGAATGGAAATTAAGATTGTAATCTGAAAGCGACTTTCTGTATCACAATTAGTATCCTGCCGTATATTCTTTGTTTGTTTTTCAATTTCGCGCAAAGCTACACGAGGACTGTCTGTGCTAGCCGTCCTTAAGTTAGCAGTGTAAGACTAGAGAGAAGACAGCTAGTCATCACACCAACCGTCAAGACCTGGGCTACTTTTTTACCAACAAATAGTGGGATTGACCGTAACATTATAACGCCATCACGACTGAAAAGGTGACGGGGACTCGAACCCGCGACCCTCAGATTACTTCAGTAAAATATCTGTTGAAATACTGAATACATCGGTAAAATACCTGTTGAAATCTTGAATATTTTAGTAAAATATCTGTTGAAATACTGAATACATCAGTAAAATACTTGTTAACTACCAATACGTTAAGTAGCTTGAGTGCTTTTGATGAATTTGCGAATGAGAATTTTCCACATTTGTGAGTGATAAGATCATGAACTTATTCGATGTTAAATTCTTGAAGTATTTAGGCCAAAAGGACTCACTTGTTTATCAGTACGTGTTTGTGAAGAAAATCAGCTAAAGAAGAGAGAATTTTCAGTAGCCACGGCACTTGAAACTCTTTTAGAAAGGATAAAGTAAATTAACTTTATAAGACCTTTTTTTTTTTTCCATTATTATTAGTTATATTTTGTGCACCAGTCGTGGAGCGCGAGTGCACCTGATTCAGTTTTGTTACTCATCAGGATCTATAACAGCCTACCTTCAAATTGAAATGCTTTTAGGCTGGATTAGAGTAAACTATTCTACAAGACTTTGAATGTGATCAAATAATCAATCAAAAGTATTTGGCTTCACGAGTCCAAAACTGTAATCAAATCTCAAATCGGTGAAGAAATAAAGGAGTTATGAGCTAACAGTTGTAATGGATAAAAACCAACCTCGCAGCCGTTCTATGAGCCACTATGGCAAGGCTAAAAAATTCTTTGATATTAAATTATTATCAACAAATTTCTCTGGCAAGGTTTTGAAAAGAAACAAACTAACAGTTTCTGAATGTTTGTTATCAGTTAAAGCAATGTATGTTTGGAATTATCTGTTTAGTTATACGCTCGGAAACTGTTTACACAGTGAAGGATTACCAGAACGATCTTTTGTGGTGTTTGAGTACATAAACAAACAATACAGTTTCCCCTACAGAGAGTTCGATAGAGGGCCAGAAACTAAGGGGGGTGTAAAGTGCTAAAAAAGTCTTAATTTAAACAAACACCATTTTGTTTGTTACCAAAACTATACGTTACGTATCTAAAAACTAAAAATATACGCTCAGTATGGATTAGTACCTAAACATTGCAGTGAAACTAAGCCTAGATGTTTGTTACGGATTCGCGCATAAACACAGTAATGACATTAAACCTAAATGATAGTATAGATTTGCACCTAAATACTGTAACGACACTAAACCTGTTTGTTCAGTTTGTATTTGCACCTAAACACTCTAGTGGCCTTAAACCTTTATGTTCAATACTGATTTGCACCTAAACATTCTGGCTTAATGTGGATTTGCACACAGAAGAGCCAAACGTATGAGTCAGTATTTGAAAGGCCCCCCATGAACAGATGATTAGGATGGCCGACTCGTAATATGAGGGTCGCGGGTTCGAATCCCCGTCACACCAAACATACTCACCCTTTCAGCCGTGTGAAAGTTATTATGTGACAGTCAATCCCACTATTCGTTGGTAAAAGAATTGGCGATGGGTGGTGATGACTAGCTGCCTTCCCTCTAGTCTTACACTGCTCAATTAGGGACGGCTAGCGCAAATAGCCCTCGTGTAGCTTTGCGCAAAATTCAAAAACAAACAAACAGTATCTGAAATACATATGAACGTCAACAGAATGTATACAATTAAGGCAGTTGCAATAATTATCAGTGTGTACATCATTGTAAGTAAAAAAAGAGCTTAATGTATATAGTTAAACTTTATATAAATACATCATTCCGTCCTTACCGAAAGTTGGACATTCACAACTTATCATCTTTATAGCGAGTTGTCAACTATAAGCTATAAACTACGTTATTTTTGACGTTGCGAATATCCTTTGACTTTCAATGACAGCAGCTGGACTAGTTTACCCGATGTGTATTAACAATCGGCCCAGTAATTTGTGAATTAGGATTATTTTATTTTATTTTATTTTATTTTATTTTATATATTTTTGTATATTTTCTAATTATTATTTTACTTTTTTTTTTTTTTACACTTTCCTAATTGTCATTCATGTAATTAAGAGTAAAATAGAACCGTTATTTTAATTTTTGGAATGCCCCCGTATTTGATACTTTTTTATAATAAAACACTCTACGAATTAAAGATCGCAAGCAGTAAGTCCACCAATGGTACAGCGGTAAGTCTATGGATTTACAACCTTAAAATCACGGGGGTTCGATTTACATTGGTGGACCAATGTGGTTTAGCTATAAGAAAAACACAAGCAATAAAATTACAAAATGAATGTATTTTCTGTTAGTTGTTGTGGAAATATATTGAACAGTGTTATTAAGCCTTTTAATAACTTTTTGAGAATAAGGCTTGCAGGTTTTTTACTTTATTTTTAATCTCCATTTATTTTCGTGTTTCAGAAAGTTGTTATTTTTTCAAATATTAAATTTCACGAGTAAAATAAGTATATTTGTCCATTAAAAACCTGTTCTCGTCAATAGGTGTATACTAACTTTAAATAAGGACTAGGCCTAAACAAAGCTAGCTTAAGAAAGCGCGGTATAAAATATCATCACAAACATTTTGATTATCTCACCGATGTCAGCTTCATGAGTGAAGATACACATAAAAAAAAACTATTTTGACAGAATTGGCCATGGACATCTTTACTCAGTCGATCGATTCCAACAATCACCTGCTTGCCTCGTGCGAAAGTGCAGCAGGTGGGCTTTAAGTTAATGTGCTTGTTAAGAATGGAAATTTTATCTTTAAGAAACTATTTTTTCTGAGATTTTTTTGGCAGTTTCAAGGCTGTTTGTAGTTGAGGCAGTTTCTTTCTTGAATAGATTTGAACACGTACTCATCAAACGTCACAGGTACCTCCATTTTTTTTTATTTTACCTTTTATACGAAATAAAAGTATATTTGATGTAAGTATCACATTTAAAACGATTAAAATTTTTAGATAGATATCAAAACTAAAAAGTATAATTACGTAAATTAGTTTAAAATTTTGTTTTGAAGTTAATATCAAGACAGCAGCTTAATATATCTTTTGTCTTTTTTTTAATTTGTTAGCGTGAGTAAGGACTTTTATGAGCTATATTTTTAATGTTGTAATTTTATAGCTAGAAGGAGTTGCGAATCGTAATAATGACGTTACGATTAAACAGACCTGGAAGATTCTAGGAAGATTTGACTTCATGTTTTCTAGTATTTTTTAGGGTAGATTTTAGATACAAAATAATAGAAGGATAGCTAAAAAGTTAGTTGTGATAACGAGTTGTTTGAAGTTAGTAAATGTTTCTAGCCGGTAGAGTCTTTTGTTTTGATCATGAATTGATATGAGACTACAAGTTAGTTTATTCCTTACTTTGGTATATTGCAGTTAGCGACTTTTCTGAATGTGAACAACAACTGTGTACAGTGGAAGCAACGCTGGTATCGGGACGGAAAAATGTGAATGAAAATAAAATAGAAGTTCAACCGTTGAAGATGACGACCAAATGGTCAAGAAGTGAGTTTCAAGAATAAGTAGAGATGATGAAATTATTAACACAAGACAAAGAATAAAGAGACGGAAAGATTAAAGAGATATAAAATTAAAAGAAGACTTATAACAATGAAACAGAAGATTAGAAGAAAGGGTTAAGAAATTATAAGAAAATCGGGAAGAAATTCACAGAAAATTAAAAGAGGGCCATGAAGAAAGAGATTGAAAAATAAAAAAAATTCAAGATGTGAGAGGCAGGATTATAAGAAATGGGATAATGGAGGAGATGTGCTATTTAGGAAAGAATTAGAATAAAAAATAAATCTAATTGAAAACAGGATCGATGAAACTATTGAAAATATACGATGTGATCCCAACAACTATTTATTCAGACTTGTAAGAGAATAAAACGTCTGGAAAGTTTATTATTAAATGTGAAGGTTAAACAAGTCACATTTATTTCTACATTGGGTCAAAAGTTCCAGCCTACAATGTTGCTAGCTACAAAATATGTAATAGACGAACTTAGTTGATTCATACCTTTTAATATCACTGCTATGCCACCTGTTACTTAAGGACTTTCCTAAACTACTTCAACCATGGCATTACCAAATCAAGTTCCAAAAGCAAACTGACCACTCCAACGTCAGCTAATTAAGACACCAATGGACTAGTATGGAAAGGTACTATGTGAGGCATAACAAACTGAATTTGGAATCATTTCCATAGTGAATGGATGGAATAATAACAACAAACCACTCATTTTGCTGCCAATTTGAAAGGAGCAGCTTTATACAACATTATACAACAATTATCAAGTACTGGTTGCTGCTTCAAGTTTGGCACCAGAAAACGTTTCTAAGACATGTAACCAGTTTAAATGTTCCATAGCAGACGAAAGATATGAGAATCAAGCTGAAACAAAGTAGATGTATGCTTTAAAGAAAATTTTGAAGTTAGTGATTAAACTTGAATCCATAAAAGTTGCAGACGAACTACTAATAGCGCCCTCTAAAATTTACAGGAAAATTAAATCCTGTGGTACTGAACTATAAAATTCCCTTATCAAAGTATAGAAACATTGGGATATTTAGTTAACTAGTTAAACAGAATACATGGTATAAACAACAGAACAGTAAATGTTTCAAGTTTAACTTGAAAATACATATTGCCAGGAACTGCAGGCAAAGATCTACATAGAGTAAGAGGTCTTCTTAAAGGATACTAAAAAAAAGAGATAATTGTTATAGATATAGGGCTTGGTCATTAAGACATAGACTGTAAGAAATGAACAGCTCTCATTAAACCAAAGAAACCTATTCCAACCAGATAAAATGGACAGTGTAGAGCTAACGATGCATTACGAAACCAGGAATTAATAGGCATTATAAAGCAAAGTTCAACTGGGAATATTTCATCCATGCCAAATAAGAATAGAAGCTCAATATTTGAGGAAAATCGTTCTCAAGTCTCTGGACTTACTGTTGAAAAACCTTGCAGTAACTTAACTGCAGTACAACTGCAACTTCATTTCGATTTGATAATGAAAAGTGGACATTTGCCTGGAGAGATGGAGAAAAAGAAAAGAAAAATTATTGAGAACAGGAGGTGGACATGAAGTTAAAGCAAAGAGAAGTTTTTAAATGATCCTTAATACAGAAAGCATTTCTCTATACCTCATGAGGTATTGGTGGTTGAAACTGAAGAAAACTGCGTCTTGGGAACTGACTTCACGTGGGCATATGTATGCGAGATCAAGATAACTTCAAATAGCTTCACAATTTCTGATCAGGAACTTCCTATACATTATGTGGCAATTACTACACCGGGCATTAAACATCCAGTAGAAATAGGGATAATAGTCAATATACTACCAATAATTGAAATACTTATTCTTAGAGTTACTAGAAATTATTCCTCACTTTGTAATTGGATCACAGTGGAATCATATACTCCATCATAATCTGAGAAATTAGTGGTTGGAAGAGCTTTTGTGAATATGAAGATATTCTACATTGTTTTGCCCAGGTATAAAACTAGATTTCATCAAAATGACATGATATTGCTGAACTGTTCTCTGGGAAACAGAGGATAAACTCTAAAAGTAATTAGGGGTTTGAAAGATAAGTAATATAGGTCAAAGGTCGTATAACACGATCGTCTTTGGAAGTGCACTGGTGAAAGAATATCCAACTCGGTTACTACAAAGAAGAACCTGGAAATGGAAACTCAAGCTGCTGAGGAGCCAATAGTTCTTGTCGAGACTACTTCCAGAGGATTATGAAAGATAGATCCACCACTGGATTCACTCATCCACTTACTAAATTGAAGGTCCACAAGTCACAAGACAGCGAGGGATAAGATGCTACTGTGTACTATGGACCTTGTAAGAGAAAAGTAGCAAAACCTACTTGTTGAATGGATAATTTAACGTGTTTGTGTGGTTTCGACTGTTAAGGTACTTCGTAATTCATAAAAGAGGCACTGTTGTAAGCTACACATTTTAATAGCGTAATTTGTTTGTTAGCTGAAGGATCTGTTGGTTGTAATGATGGCTTTAAAGTCACACAGGCTTGGAAAATTCTTGAGTTTTGACGTCAGGTTCTCTAGTACATTTGAGGGTGGATTATAAATAAAAGATGGTTAAGGAACATTTCGAAAGTTAGTTACAATGGTCAGCTGTTTTAAGGTAGTAGAGTTTTTCTAAAGGTAGAGCGAATCATTTAGTGGTTTGGTTTGTTTTTAATATCGCGTAAAGCTACTCTGAGGGTCTTTGCGTTAGCCGTCCCTAATTTAGCAGTGTAGACTAGAAGGAAGGCAACTAGCCCTCACCACCCACCGCTAACTCTTAGGCTACTCTTTTACCAACGAATAGTGGGATTGAACATCACATTATAACGCTTCCAGGGCTGAAAGGGCGAGCATGTTTGGTGTGATGGGTATTCGAATCCGCAACCCTCAGATTACGAGTCGAGTGCCTTAACCACCTGGCCATACCGGGTCTATCATTTAGAGTATCGTGTCGTTTCAGCCGTAAAGCAGTATAAGTTTGTTAGTTACGTTAATGCAATGCAGTTAATGTCATTTGTAAACGTGATACGCGTGATCTATGTACTGTGAAGGCAATCTGTAGAAAAAACAAAAACACGTCCAGGAAGAAATAAAATAATTTGTTATCGTTTACGTGGGTTGGACTTTGAATTATTATCGACATATAACTTATAAAATCCAATAGATCAACATTACAACAGTGTCTGAAATGTATACCTTTTGATATATATTTCTTTTTATCTCATTAGCTCTGAAGATGCTCGATCAGTGGAACAAGTTATTTTTAATCTATGCATATTATTTAATGTACACTAACACCGTCTCGTTAAACTATTGGAAAATACTGTTGTTAATGTTTTGTGTGTTTAAAGAACACAGTTTTCTAGGCGAGAATTTATTGGATCTATTTCAAGTGACAAGAGTACAAACTAGATGCAGTTTTATTCAAAGATGCGGTTCACGTGTTGGTTTTCATTGCAATTTTTTTTTTCTTATTTCGTTAAGAAGAGTTTTACCAGAATTAGCTATCAGAACTATTTCAGTTACAACTTTGTACTTTTATTTATAGGAGTGTAGTTCACAAGATCTCATATGACAGTTAGAGACATAATCAATTACAAATGGATAAAATTTTACCAATTTATTTTGCCAAACAAAACAACAACAACCAAAAACTATGAAATAACGAAGCTAAAATGCTTAAAAATATTTTTTACTGTATCAGATAAAACTAGCAATTCGTTAGATTCAGTAGAACTTTAAAAACTAGTTTTAAATTAACCAACAAAACTTATCCTTCACACAGTTTTAGTTAATTTATTAAATAAAATTCATGTTGCGAAAGTACAGAAACGTTGGTGTTTCTTGCATTACGTGTAATTAGCACACACATATATGCACATTGGCAGAAGGAGAGAAGAAAAAAAAAAGCCATTTTAAAATATTTCATTTCTTAGGCCTATTGACAGTAAGTTTTGTTTCTATTTGCACTTTGTTTTTTAAGTTTTGTCAAGAATGTGGGTCAAAACATCCGTCACAGCCATGTGCTCATAACTTCAACTTCCCTTCTGTCTATACTTTATTTCCTTTCAATATAAGTGTAGTAGGTTCAAGTCTTATCGAAGACCCTTCTAAGGTCGGATGTTTGTGGCTGCTTCAGAACTGACTTCAAGTCGTCCCCAGCTGTCTGTGTGCACCTTTCTTTATTCACTTTCTAGATAAATAAGATTAGTGAAAGGTCCCGCATCTGGACCGTGTTATTTACGCACAGGCATGCACCGTAAACTTCCGTTTATTGAAGGCGACAGTGACGCTTCATTCTGGACCAGGCTACTATGGACAATGGCGACCAGACCTTGTTTACAACTTTCTCTTTCCGAGCTGGCACGGAAGTGTGTCACTAGGGGAACCAAAGAGGGTCAGGTGACCTCCAAGATTTGTTTGCTTCTAGGTAAACGTCTCACCAAAGCCTCATAACACAATAAAAGCCTGACCTTGGTGGACTGTACGTTAGGCTAGCTCCTAACAGCCGAACAGTCTCTATTTTTTTTTGTGTGTAAACAACCTAACCCTTTCACTAGTTCATTCTATTTTTAGTATCCATTATTTCAGGTTACTCGGTATCCCGGAAGGTTAGAGTCTACGGAAGTAAGAAAAGTAAAGACTAACAAATACAGTGTGTTCCACTATACTTTACAACGATACAAAGTTAGTACAGTATCTTCCACTATACTTCATAATAACACATAATTAATATAGTATGTTCTATCACACTTAACGACGATACATACTTAGTACACTATGTTCTACCGTACTTTATAATGATAGATATATTTTGGCAACTGTAAAAAAAACTGAATTAATCACTCGCCTTGATTGTTAACTAATATGTTAAAGCATTATGTAATCCTACACTGCATGAGCTTAGGTGTTTGGAATCAAGCACAGAGCTACGCATTAAGCTATCTGTGTTCTGCCCGCAAACGGTATCGAAACTCGGTTTCCAGCGGTGTGAGTCCACACAGTGCAAGATAGGAAAACATCGTCTTTATATTAGTTTTGTATAACCGTCTAAACTAAATTGTTAAACTTAGATTTATATATATATTTAATTCAAAGAAACTCATGCATGTGATTAAAATAATTAATTTATTTCAACCTAGACAAATACATTAGGAAATAATCGTCATATTTTTTAATCAAACTGATTTTGAGATCGAATTTTTCTCACACGCGACGAAATAAAGGAACATTGTTATACGAAGTAGTCAGTATTTGAACTGATGTAATGAAACATCAATAACATCAACGTTTTCAGGACTATTACTCAGTGAATGATGTGTCAACAAATGTGTGGAAAGAGTGAATACAAAAGACACAATGCAGTGTACAGTGAGTCCTGTGTAAGGTCTGTCGAATAAAGTGTTGTGAACGTAATACACTGCACTGTTCAGTGACTCTGGCGTAAGGTTTCCTGAATCAGTGGTGTTGTGAACGTAACATACAGTATACGGTGACTCTGGCGTAAGGTTTGCTGAATCAGTAGTATTGTGAACGTAACGTACAGTGTACAGTGACTCTGGTGTAAGGTTTGCTGAATCAGTAGTGTTGTGAACGTAACGTACAGTGTACAGTGAGTCCTGCGTAAAGTTTGCTGAATCAGTAGTGTTGTGAACGTAACGTACAGTGTACAGTGACTCTGGCGTAAGGTTTGCTGAATCAGTAGTGTTGTGAACGTAACGTACAGTGTACAGTGAGTCCTGCGTAAAGTTTGCTGAATCAGTAGTGTTGTGAACGTAACGTACAGTGTACAGTGAGTCCTGCGTAAGGTTTGCTGAATCAGTAGTGTTGTGAACGTAACGTACAGTGTACAGTGAGTCCTGGCGTAAGGTTTGCTGAATCAGTAGTGTTGTGAACGTAACGTACAGTGTACAGTGAGTCCTGCGTAAGGCCTGTTGAATCAGTAGTGTTGTGAACGTAATAACCTATATCGTTCAGTGAGTCTGAGAATGTTTGTTGAATAAAAAGAAATATCTGATGATCGTCTCTGTTTCTATACGTTCCATAACAATGGAGTTCCATCAAACGTTCTGGTTTATAGAATTAGTACTTACAACCAGAATTATATCTAAAACTTGTTATTTTGGGTACGAAATAAAATATATCAAACTGAAGTCGAATCAGATGTGTGATTTTTTTTTCTGCATGAGTGAATGCTCTGTTCTTGAGGAACGTTGTAATCTTTGCGGCGTCTGGATTGAAATGTGGTCACTTTATCGAGACCTGGGGGGAGGGGTTAGGTTAATCCATACCTCTTTCTTCAACAACGTATTGTGCTTTTATTGGCTACAAACTGAAATTTGGCGCCTCTCCATGTCTCACTTTATTGGTTCATTCTATTTGAAAAGTGATTGAGCCGTCTACAGAAAAGCACAGAATAATATAATAATCCATATCCTATTAACACAAGCTAATATTTACACTAAATACATTTCACTTTTCGTTATTACCTTGCTTTATACTTAAATAATGGCAATTACTGGACAATAAAAGTTACGGATTATATATTTTTCTATGTTATAATAATGTAAGGCTAATTAAACATCAATTCATTTATTGAATTATGTACATTCATGTTCGTGTTTTCATTGGTTCAAGCAGTGAGTCTGCGTGCTTAAAACACAAACAGTTTCTCTGTTTCTAAATAGATTTATAAACGTAGTAACAGTTTCACAGCTTATAACAAGGTCAAATAAAATACATAGGCAATTAATAACATATCGCTCAAGTTACGAAATTTGCTTCGTTAGACTTTTACAATGCACATAATTATAATTATTATGTAACAATAAAATAATCGTAACAATAATATTACAGTTCACACAAAGTAAGTAATATGTTGCATGGTCTTATGTACTTCAAAACTGTGAATTTACTACTGTGGATTTTAAGGTACAAGCTGTCGTTTCTTATTTATCTATGATTTTACTGTGGTTTTTGGCATTCCGTTTTCTCTTGGAGGTTTTAAGATACAAGCTGTCGTTTCTTACTTGAATGTCACTCTTTTAACAGTTTTTTAAGTATTTAGTTGGTGGCTTACATTATTCCGTTTTTGGTAAATAAATATAACACGTAAACATTATTAATTAAACCACTCAACGTTTCTTTCTTTCTTTCTTTTTTTGTACGTGCATAACGTAAACAATTTATTCAGAGACCGGCAACGGTCTCGAAACAGACACTGTATGTTTCGACATTCTATTACGTCATTCTCACGAGGGGTTAACTTGTGATGATGATATTGAACATCAAAATGTATAGTGTTTGTTTTGAGAATGCTGACGGTCTCAGAATACGTTCTAAATAATATATGTATAAAACGTCGGTCGCTTGAGTGTTTTAATTATCCGTATTCACAAGAGGTGCTTATCTCATTATAATACTCGATAAGATACATACACAGATTTTACCAACGGTTTGTTACACAGTTTGACAGTCTTGTCTGTAATTTATTATCTGTATTTCTAACACTGTTTATTTCAATACTTCACATTTTACAATTAGTTCAAATTATTAGGTTTGATCAACTAAATGGTAGCTGGTAAGAGGTGTAAAAATACAGGTTAATATCACTCTGTTTATTTTGCTATTGTTAATTTGTTACTTTGCACGTAATGTTTGTGATAAAAGAAATATATTTCTTTATACAATCATTAATTTTAGTTAAAATACTTTATTGGGAAATTTAAAAGACTTATATTTACTGAAAGTTTGTCAGATTTCGTGACGATACATAAATTGTATCAGACGATGTATCGATACAATCATAACATGACTTCAAGATACGATACGCTTACGGTATCAGTCTCGCCACACCTTTAGTACTTACACAAGCACCTTAAATTTTAAACGTTTAATAACATGTATGCATATAAATAATCTACGATATTTGTGATAAGTTTAATTGCATGTAATCGTGACAGATCAAAATGAATAACTACTGTCACTATCATAAAATAGGTAATACTATACAGATACCTTTATTATAATGCAAATAGGTAATACTATACAGAAACCTTTATTATAATGCAAATAGGTAATACTATACAGATACCTTTACCATAATGAAAATAGGTAATACTATACAGATACCTTTACTATAATGAAAATAGGTAATACTGCACAGATACCTTTACCATAATGAAAATAGGTAATACTATACAGATACCTTTACTATAATGAAAATAGGTAATACTGCACAGATACCTTTATTATATTGCAAATAGGTAATAATATACAGATACCTTTACCATAATGCAAATAGGTAATACTATACAGATACCTTTATTATAATGCAAATAGGCAATACTATACAGATACCTTTACCATAATGAAAATAGGCAATACTATACAGATACCTTTACCATAATGAAAATAGGTAATACTA
Source organism: Tachypleus tridentatus (assembly GCF_004210375.1). Lineage (NCBI taxonomy): Eukaryota > Metazoa > Arthropoda > Merostomata > Xiphosura > Limulidae > Tachypleus > Tachypleus tridentatus. The sequence goes on along the minus strand of NC_134827.1, from coordinate 93,738,411 downwards.
TACAGATACCTTTTCTTCATTTCTTCGCCTTTTATGATAAGCAAAAGGAAAATCAAACATAATTATCTGCATTAAAATAATATAAACACATTTTTCAAGTTTTCCACAGTCTGATTTCTTATTTTTCCAAAGCGAACATATGAGGCGTTTCCAACTGAGTAGCGCTTGAAGAACTGAATCTGTGCTTAAGACGAAATGTATGTAAAACCATGTACCATGATGCTCAAACATAGAACATAAGGCAATAATTTCGATTACAGTATTATATTTAGAAAGAAAAATTAATTACCTTAAGAACATTGTAAATGTTCTACAAAGTTCAATAGCAAAACTCATGATTTAGATTATACAATTTTGCATTGTATTGTACTTTCTAGACAGCAGCAACCCTTGCGTCTTGTATTCCACTCTTTTGTTATAGCAATAATTGCGTATTGTGTTGCACTTTCTAGTTACCAGCAATATTTGCGTATTATGTTGTAGTTTCTATAAGTTTTACAAAAAAGTTTGTAATTGCATAATACTGAGCCTCAACTGACAATGTAAGATTAAGAAAACGTTTCGACTTTTATAAGAAAGGTTCCGATAACACAAATCTGTAGTTCAGCGATAAGCCTACAGGCTTATAACTTTACCAAATGGGTTAGGCCAGGTGGGTTAAGGTGTGCGACTCATAATCTGATGTTCGCGGATTCGCATACCCGTCGCACCAAATATGCTCACCTTTTCAGCCGTGGGAGCATTATAACGTGACGGTCAATCCCATTATTCGTTGGTAAAAGAGTAGCCCAAGAGTTGGCGGTGGGTGGTGATGACTAGCTGCCTTCCCTCTTGTCTATTGTGTAAGTATTGTTTCATCTCACCTTGTTTAATCGTATTGTTTAATGTTATGTTAGTTGTGTAACATTTTATCTTGTTTGTCAATGTTGATAGAACCTCTTAAGTTAACGAAGAGCAATTGTTCGAAACCTCCCTTAGGTTGATTTTAGTTAATTCGAACTTCTAACATACATTCTTCCTTTTGAATTTCTTAGCATTTCTACATTGAATGGATTTTACCGTCAAGTGAAACTGTTACATCCAATTCAACAACAAAAAAAACAAAACAAAAAACAAACAAGCGGGAATCTTTAATAGCCGCGCATTTTGAAATCCTTTTAGGAAAGATTGGGGTAAATTAATCTACTAAAAGACCTTTAGGTTCGCGCCCGAGTCGTGCCAAACATGCTCGTCCTCCCAGCCGTGGGGGCGTTATAATGTGACGATCAATCCCACTATTCGTTGGTAAAAGAGTAGCCCAAGAGTTGGCGGTGGGTGGTGATGACTAGCTGCCTTCCTTCTAGTCTTACACTGCTAAATTAGGGACGACTAGCACAGATAGCCCTCGAGTAGCTTTGTGCGAAATTCCAAAAACAACAACAACAAAAGACCTTTGGCGTGGTTAATACATTAATCAAAAAGGTTTAACGTTCTGAGTCCAAAACTGTGATTAGACCTCAAGTCGTTCAAGAGATGACGAAGCTATGAACTACAAGTTTGTACTTTAAAAAGACAAAAGCAAATTCACAGACATTCTATGAGCCGATATGCCGCGGCTAAAAACTAATTAATTATTAGGCCCAAACGAATCAGAATTAGAAAGTTATTTTCACTTGAATCAAGATAAGTTATTAGTGAATTCGGCTGGTGTTTGGATATTTAGATATAATAAAATTCAGGGTTTGTTTTTAAATATTGCGTATTTAGAAATTGTGTACACATCAACTTTCGTTACTAACTTTAAGAAAATGAAAAAGGAAGCAACTTTATTTGGTAATTGTATTATTTGTAGATAAACAGCAAGATTTCAATAACTTGTTTTATCGAAATATAAAAGTGACAATGAATGAGTTGTTTTGATTTGTTTGTTTGTTTGTTTGTTTTGGAATTTCGCACAAAGCTACTCGAGGGCTATCTGTGCTAGCCGTCCCTAATTTAGCAGTGTAAGACTAGAGGGAAGGCAGCTAGTCATCACCACCCACCGCCAACTCTTGGGCTACTCTTTTACCAACGAATAGTGGGATTGACCGTAACATTATAACGCCCCCACGGCTGGGAGGGCGAGCATGTTTGGCGCGACTCGGGCGCGAACCCGCGACCCTCGGATTGCGAAGCGCACGCATTAACGCGCTAGGCCATGCCAGGCCTAGTTTTGATTTAAAGATCTGCGTCCGATTATCCATTTACAAACTATATAGTTATATTAGTAAAAATACGCGTAGATAAGTGTCGTTGTTGCTATGTAATATCAGTTGCTGATTTGTTTTTTGTAGTTAAGCATAAATTTACACAATGGACTATCTGTGATGTACCCACTATGGGTCTCGAAACACGGATTTTAGCGTCATAAGTCTGCAGACTCACCGCTGTGCCACTAGATGGCTTTTGCTGTTGAATATACACTAATATACGCGTATAAGAATATTCATGTTACTCGTTTTGATAAACTGCATGGATCTCAGGATCAAACACATAGTGCTGTTTGTAAGTGATGACATTATTTTTAGACGATTTCATTAAATATTATTGATTATAGTATTTGAAATTAATCTGAATATTTTAAATTAGTTTTTTTTTTACTCTTGTGAAGTTTATTTGCGAGGTCAACTAAGGATGTGGGTGAAGTTCTAACCTAAGTTTTCTAAGTTAGATGGTGTTGGAATTGTGGTCGAAAACATCGTTATGAGTAGAAACCGACGATTCGCTTAGTGTTTACAATGTATTTTACTAATATGTAAATTCATGATATTAATTGCTTCTAGTAAGTTTGTTATATAGTGTTAGGCTTAACAGTTTATAAGTTATTCTTTATTTATGGCCGAACGTCAGATTCTTTTACCAGAAGTTCGTATTATATTATAATAAAACTTAAAGTCCAATAAAGGTGATAAACAGAAGTCGTTCTAACCTTTCTATCAATCGTAGTAATAAATGCAGGTTATTTAGCATAAAGCCTTGAAACAGAAATAAAAAATAAATGTGATTGAAGTAATGTTTTATTGAATGAGATTTGACTGTCAAATTACGATCCTAGAAAAATGTATAAACGAGGTAGGTATTATCAGCATTGTTACAACTCATACAGTTGTTCCAAAAACCTGTATAAGCAAAATAAACATTTTAAGGTAGCGTCATCTATGAACAGAAATTGATATCGCACGTATTTGTTTATTGCTAAACGCTAAGCTACACTAAAAAAGGCAGGGTGTTGCGCCCACCACTGTTATCGCTTTTTAGTGTTATGATCAATCAGGCTTAACGTGTCATAAACGAGAGGCTGTAACATACGCATGTTACCATAAATATTGCTGCAGAATACACTGTGTAGCTACTGATAGGTTTCACAGTACCATGCATATGTTGCGCAGTAAAGTGCAATTGTTTATAATTAGGATCACTGTTTAACAGCAGTATAAGGAATATTTCAAAAAATTGAATATTAAATGTATAACAATTTTATTGAGATTCTTTTTCTTTTGTAAAGATTAAATAAACATTGTTTTCGTACAATTAAAAACTTTCACTCATAATTTAGTCACACTAAACCTGTGAATTTAAATTCCAGTGCATCTATTTGAACACTGCTTTGTATTCGCACTAACACACCAATATTAACAAAAATACAAAAGCTTTTGATTTCAAGAGCTGGAACATTTAACAAAGACATACTTATTGATAATAAAATATTAAAACTGAAGCGTACCAGAATGCATTCATAAACTCCTTTTTGGTTTTGTTATTTTTAAAAGTAGATAATTTATATTCACAATTTTTGTAAACAAAATGAAAAGATTGGTGCTATTGCCATCTGTTGATAAAAACTAATATCACTACGAAATGTGTTGTAACATTGTTAGTTTTCAATCATCGCTACAATGTATCCCTATAAACGGTGCTTCACAGACTTCAAAATTTCGTGTAAATTGCTCATTATGTATATATGGGGCTTCATAAGGCCATAAATTATTCAGACTCAGATTACGAGTGAAGTGCCTTAGCCACCTGGCCGTGTTGGAACAAGTTAGAGTGAGTTGAAAACTAATAAAGAATATACAATTATTTGAAGATGGAGTTTATCGAATTAGTTGAGTAAATCAGTCAGTCCTTAGGTATCTCGATTACTTTGTACAAGTGGGTTTATTTTTCTCGAGTTAGTTAACGTCATTCGTAATGTAAGCCTACAACAATTTGCGGCAATATACAAGTGCCCAAACTTAAAGTAAAGTTAACAGAGGAAATTGGGTAATTTATAATCGTTTGGTGGATTGGGCGTTAAATTATTTTCAATAGGTAATTTAAAATAACCCGTAATGAAAGAATAACGATATAATAGAACAAACAAAAAATACAACCCATTTTAATTAAAATGTATTATTACTTTGACACGCCCCCTACTGGCACAGCGTTATGTCTGCGGACCCACACCGCTAAAAATGGGTTTCGATACTCGTAGTGGGCAGATTACAGATAGCCCATTGTGTAACTTTGCGCTTAATTTCAAAGAGGCAGTACTTTGACATTTCACCCAGGTGGGTTAAGGCGTTCGATTCGTAATCTGAGAGTCACGGGTTTGAATCCCCATTGCATCAAACATGCTTGCACTTTAAGCCGTTGGGGCGTTATAATATTATGGCCAATCCCACTATTCGTTGATAAAAGAGTAGTCAAAGAGTTGGCAGTGGGTGGTAATGACTAGCTGCCTTCCCTTTAATCTTACACTGCTAAATTGGGGACGGCTAGCGCAGATAGCCCTCGTATAGCTATGCGCGAAATTCAAAAACAAACAAACACTGTAGTTGGCATCGCGATGCTTCAAGAAATGTGGTATTTATATTCTACACTTGCTTGTTCATAATACCAAGCATTCTCTCGCTAAAGTTTGAATTAAACAAGTTACAGAATTATAAATATAGTATATAAGTGTTTCTTGGCTTTCACATGATGCAACTCAAGGGATATCTGCGACAGTTATTTCTATATTTGAAGTGGTAGATTAGAGGGAAAGCAGCTAGTTAACATCACCCATCACCAGTTCTTGGATCACGCTTTTATTAAATAACAGTAAACTTGCCGATGTTATAGCATTGTCGTGGTTAAAAGACCGAATGTGTTCAGTGAAAATAGTCTTTCCTGTGTCAAACAGATTGCGACGCGAGTGTCCTAATCACCAGGGTATCGCAGACATCTCTTTGTGTCAATTAAGTTTATCGTTTAATATATATTTCGCATATAAGTTCTGCTTAAATGCAAGATTTTCTCCCAACTTTTATATATATTATGATTCGTATTATATAAGCGCTCATAATTCAAAATCAGGTTTACAAATTACAAAAAGATAAGTGACAATTGTTCTCACAAGAACAAAAGTTTGCTTCAAAGTATTTTAGTGGATGATTCAATCTCACTAACAAATAATTAAAAATCTTACACCATTCCAGATCTACTTAATACTGCGCTAGAAGTTTTTTCGCAAATTAGATTTTTGATATTTTAATTCGGATATGAGAGAAACGAGAATCGACCTAAGTACAAGAATCAGTGAAACGTTGAGTCATAAAATTTCGCTTTCACTTGACATTATTAGCAACGAACCAGTCAGTTTTGGTCCAGTGAAGAATTTAATTTTCTTGCTATATTTGCATCAATCTGAATTATAACATATATCTAGTTAATTCGTCAACTATCATGAAATTTTACTTTTTTCCTTTTTACATTACTCATTGTATTTCTATTTGTACATGATTTGTAATATCTCTTAGACCTGTAAATTACAGCTAAGTAAGCTAGTATTCTTATGTGGACTGGATATGGTTTCATTGTTACCCAGCGATTTAAAAGAACCCGTACAATAGTTGAACATCTTTACAACAGTGTTATCAATGGTTCTGCGACATTCATAAGAAAATAATATTACTGTGAGGTGTGGCAGTGTGAGTAGAAGATTGCTCATGAATTAGTTGTAGAAATTTCGAGTAAAATAAATATCACTGGTTCTGAAGTTTATGATCGATGTTTCACCGTATTATATTTCTAAATTACTTCAATCAGCGCTTCGTCGTATAACTTAAAAAATAATAATAGCATGTCAATTATTGTTGCCCTCTATTGGAGACAAAAACAACACATTTTTACTGGTTTTATAATACTAGAAATAGTTAATCTCGATACCCTTACACCATTCGTGAGACACGCTGATATATGAACAGTGCTTTTCAATAAAAGTCACTGGTTCGTAGCTATATTGAGTAGATTCTGGATACTAACCGAAAATGCTGTTAATCTTTGGCGTCTCAGATAAACTGATTTACCTAGTGGTATAACTTCTGAGAACTGTATTTGTGTAGTTTCTTTGGATTGAACATATTTGTTTAATATCTAGATTTAGTGGTATGTATTTGATTTTATTATTATTATTAAACAAGTGATGTTTCTTATATAAGAAAACTTTGCTAGATTTTGAGTTGAAGTGATTAAACTTAAATGCTTCTGTCGTTTGTTATCAAGAAAGTTTTAAAAATTAATATTATTTTTAACTCAGTTAAGGGAAAACAACAACAACATGATATTAAAATTTAAAAAATGCTTCGAAATTTTGATGGATAATTATTTGGCCTAATAGTAATCTTAGTAATTAGAATCGCGTTTTGTTTTCACATTTTTTTTTATTTAGTCTGTTGCTCATTTCATATAGCTTTATTTTTTATTTGCAAATTAATTTTAAGTTTAGTATCCTGTGCATGGATCTTGGACTTGTAATAACGTATTAACAACCAAGAAATTGAGTCAATAAGAGTTTCAAAATTAAGGGCAGTAAGTGTTTAATTCTTAACTGGTAGTTATGAATTATGTGTTATTACTATACGTATTACGGTATTACTATTACTAGGTCAAGAGTGGTGATAATGTGACAATCTGCATGTTGAGGTCGTGGTTTTTATTGTTACTAAAACGATTAGTCATTCAATAATTATGGGATATTTAAGATACGTTAGCTTGGGAGTTGGATTTTTATTGCGTCAAGTATTGGAGTGAGATTTCTTGATATGATTCATAATTATTTTCTATACTAAGGGTCAGAGAGACAGAAATGCCATTTTAGGTTTATCGTTAATCTCTATAAAGTATTTGGATGAAAGAGGGGGAGTATTTGGGTAAGAATGGTGGTCATATGGTTAGGTTTAAGTTTACTGCTTGCTATTGAGATAAAAAAAAGAAATGTTTACTTCTTAATTTTTAGAAAGCCAATTTTGTGGTTCTGAGAAGATTTATTGTTAGTGAAATATAATAATGAGCTAAAAGGTGTTATTTAAACATCTTTGGGAAATGACAAGGAAAACACTGATATTTTAGGATGACAAGAGACATATTGGTTCATCTCAACAATTCCATCCTGTAAATTAAAATAGAACCATCAAATAAAAATTTTAAAGTCAGCTCATTAGTCATATAGTTATCAAGCTTTCTCATGAATTCACTTAAATTTACTGCCTTCACAACATCTGAAGGCAACCCATTCCAGAGGCCAACCACCCTGTTAGAAAAATGAAATTATTGTAGCTGAAGATGACTCCTACCTTGCTCAAGTTTATATTGGTGTCCTCTAGTCCTACTATTTTCACTATTAAGTATGAAAAATGATGATGCATCAGCCCCATTTTAGATCCCCTATTACTTTTTTCATTATTATTAAAGAAAACATCTGGCTTGGCCAGGAGGTTAAGGCACTTGACTTGCAGTCTGAGGGGCATGAGTTTGAATTCCAATCCCACCAAACCTGCTTCCCTTCCAACTATGAGGGTGTTGTGTGATGGTCAATCCTACAATTTGTAGGTAAAAGAGTAGTCCAATAATTGGTGGTGAGTGGTGATTACTAACTGCCTTCCTTCTAGTTTTACACTGTTAAATTAAGGATGACTATCACAGATAGTCCTTGTTTAGCTTTGTGTGAAATTTAAAACAAACTCAAACTGAAAAGAAAATAATTTTAGAGATCTTAATCTCTCCACATATGATAACCCCTTCATCCCAGACATAATTCAATGTCATTCCTAAGGTAAGGAGCCCAAGATTTATCACAAGACTCCAAATGTGGCCTAACAATTAAATTATAACTTCTTTAACACTTGTATTCAATATTTCTGTAGATACAGTTGGATGAATTGGGTCTGTCCTTGGATGACATTGCTGTATCCACTGGTTAGCCCATCCCACCATGGCTTATTACAGTCCCCCAGTGTGACCTATCTTTAAGTCATCTGAGTACAGTAGACACTCCTGATTGGAAGTACTGTCTGCTATTTGCTGAGCATCTTTCAAACCATCTTTCCATTCCTATATATACAGATGGTTCAAAATCAGGTGACTGTGTGGACTCTGCCACGGTTTGTTGTGGTTTGATGGTTGCACGTAGAATCCCCTCTACAGCTTCTGTGTTCACTGCTGAACTGTATGCCATTTCTCTTGCCCTGGATCACATAGAAGCAAAGCAGTACTGAAATTGCACTATTTATACTGACTTAGTTCTCTACTGGCTTTGGAATCACTTCATGTTAATTCACACCCTATTCTCACAGATATTCAAAACTGACTGGCCCATTTCTCTTTAACATCTACTTCTATCCAGTTTTTCTGGATACCAGGTCACATTGGTATTCACGGGAATGGGCTCCCTGATACCGCAGCTTAATCTATATGCTCTGGCACTATCACTGCTATGCCTGTTCCATACATGGACTGTGGTCCTATATTCAAGGCTTGGCTCTGTGCCAGTTGGCAGTCGACTTGGGAGTGAACAATGTGAAAATAAGCTTTTCTAAATAAAATCCTCTGGAATTTGGCCGTCTTGCTTCCATAAGGATCTAAAAGAGGAATTTGTTCTAACTAGACTACGCATTGGTCACAATTTTTAACTCATTGTTTTCTTTTATCTGGGACTGATGCACTGGTGTGTTGTCTGTGTAATGCTCAGGTCTCAATAAGCCATGTTTTACTGTCTTGCCATCTTTATGACTTTCAACAGTGGCACTATTTTAAACGTGTTCTGTCCCAAGGTTTATCTATAACGTTAGACAGTGTTCTTGGTGATGGTGACATTGTTCACCTCAGATATATTTTTAGTTTTTTAAAGGCCATTTATCTTTTTAAGTGTTGTTATTTTAAATTTATTCATTAGACCTTGCTTAATGTGATTTCTTTTTAAAAATCAAAGTGTATCTTGTTCGATTTGAAATTAGAAAATGGCCGTAACATCAAATAACTCAAAACCAGGACTGGAAAGGTCAACTTCAGGTGACTAATGCTGCTGTTTGAACTACCCGTTAGTCATCCTGGTGAGTTATAATAAAAATTTTGCTACAAGTCTTTTAAAACTTTTCTTACTTTACTTTCTGAAAATGACCATAACGTCAAATAACTTGAAACCAGGACTGAAAGGCCAATTTCAGGTGACTAACTGTGATTTTTGAACTTACCTGTTAGTCTTCCTAGGGAGTTATGATGATTACAATTATGCTACAGAAAGTTCTTTACAACCAGTATTACCGTAGTTTTTCTCTTATTCAAGATAATCATGTCCCTAAAAAGGAAAATGGAACATAATTGAATTATTAAGATAAAACACCACAAGTCTAAGAAGTGTAAACTGGAAGATATTGCAAGTTTATAAAACCAGAGAAAAGCTAAACTTGTATCTTTACAAAGTTTGATTAGTGTTTTGTGAATATTATGAATATGTAGTACACAAAAGTTAAATTCTTTACAAATATTACTGTCTGTTGTATGTCCATGTAACTATTTTGCAGAACATGGATGGATCTCTAAAATTGTTATGGTGGTTCATTAGGAAGCATCAGTTGATGTTCTAAGATAATCTTTGTTTAATATTGAATTTACATAACTTTTGTCTATGGGATTGATACTCCAGCTATAAAGCACTACTTAAAAAATCTTGTTTATAAACCTTAAGTAGTCAGTCTAACCCAGCTCTGACTAGTCCAATGGCAACATAATTTTGATATTCAGGATAAACATTTTTTCATCTTACTGTTTTTACACTTTACTAACGTAACCCTTAAAACCTCCAAAATAAATATCAAAAGCTTCTTCAGTAAATTTATTGTTTTGTTTCTATTATTTGATTCATAACTACCAAGAAAAATATGAAATGGATCTAAATTATCCTTATTTCTAAAATGACTAAATTGTAACACAGTAAGTATGACTTATCTTAAACATCCTTAAGTTCATAACAATTTGTATCTGTTTCAATTAAATTTTATTGACCTTTGAACTGCCCAATCACAACAAATAGTAATCCATCATCCAGTAGGAGTGAGGAGAGCTTAGGGTAACAAAATTTCATTTTATACTGTAATGTCTAACTGTGTATGTTCCTTGTGGATCTCTTTAAGTGAAACGAAAAAAAATTCATTTATTTTTTTTATCTAATCAAAAATATTTTAATTTTTTTATATTTGAGTTATTTTTATATAAAAGTGTCTCTAAGTAAAGAATATACATGTTAAAAAATAATTTATAACTTGAAGATTGAGGCCATTTTGTTCTCGGAATCTGGTCTTTATCACCTCTAAATTTTTCTCACTAAGTTGGTTATCCAAAAATAATTAATGTAGCTTTCAGATATACATTTTAAAACAAAACAGTAATTGAAAGTAAAACAAAATGGTGCAAAAGTACTCTTAATTTATCTGGCTTTCCAATTGACATAAATGTTCAGAAACTTTCATTACAACTGAAGTACCAACCATGATCTTCAAGTAATTGAATTTGTTTTGGAAATGATGCTATTTACTGAAATGAATTATCATAGAACTAAAATAGTTCACTAAATAGCTTTTCTTTTAGTTATAGGCATTGATAAGTAAGCATTTTCAAAAGCACAACGTTGGAAAGAGCTTCTGTGGTAGGCGTAACAAATTTATTGGTATGTCAGAAAATGAAGAAAGTGGGAGGTCTTGTTTTAAGTTCTAGTGTGTATGTATCTATGATTGGTGTATCTGATGGACATTCTAAAACCAACATAAGGAAAGAAAATCTAAATCAGAATTCAGAGCAGAGAGGTATGATGGGGCAAATAGAAATTATGATTGGGCATTTATTTGATTTTTTGTTGTTGTAAATTAAGAAACCGGAAATTGAAGATGCGTTTATTGATGTATGTTGACAATGAAGTTATGTAATTAAACTTTGAATATAACTGTCATATCATGCACTTTGACTCCTCACTCATGCATTTAGGGTTAAACAATGGTGGACATGTTCTTCCATATACTAAAAGTCAAAATGTAGTAGTAGCAGTTGTTAGTTTGTAGTGTTGTTTATGCTCTAATAATATTTTTGTTATAAATTAACATGAAAAATGTTATGAATATGCAGTGTCGTAAAGAACTGAATAACTCGCATTTGTTTTGTGTGTTTTAATAAATTATCTGTAATTTAAGAACATCATGACCAGTCATATTGAAACTGCAAAATGACAGTTAAGCACACTGATTTCTAACCCAGAGCCTACCTTTTATTTATTAATGAAAATGTGTTTTGCTTGATATTTTGTATTTCATTATAAGTAATAATTCAGTGTTACATTCCAAACTTAGATCAGATGATCAGGGAACAATGTATTTTGATAGGGGGGAAAGAAAGGTCTGGAAATTTTGCATTATTTGATGTGTGTGTGAATTGTGAAAGAAGGACTTTAGAGGGAAAACTGAATAAATATTTGAGAGAGAATAGTTGTATATAATAGAAGTAGTTTATATATATTATTTTAGTAAGTTGATTTTACCCCTAGGAAGTTAAGTTACTGGGTTATGTTTAGTTGAGGATTATGAAGGTATTACCTATATAAGAGGACATGAGATAGGCTGTTTTGTTTTTAAAAAGTGAGGTGTTAAAACAAACATGAAATATTGTGGTTTAAATGCCAAAAGCCATTGTAAAACCAATAGGCATGAAAATTGCTATAAAATTAATTCTAGAATTGGAAAAAAAAATATCATTTGCAGTTAACTGTTTGTTGTAACAAATGGGAAATGTGTTTGGGGCCACTCACCTGAAAAAAAACATACCCTTGTTTGGCATTTTATAAGATGTATAGTGAAATCTCTGACAATGACAAATAAACAAAAGATAAATAGGCAACAATATTCTAGTTTAGCTTGACATGTTTGGTAGCCTTTGCAGCTGACCTAACAACAAAAGATGAAATGTTATTGAAACTCGGTCATTTCCACTCGGCAACTTTTATAGATTAATTGTTCTTCAAGACATTCTCCACATATTTCATGCTAAACTAGGCAGTTGCTACCTATTTCACCTTTGTTTTTTCATCAGAAGTTGTTATTATGCAAGTCTTAATTTCATGGAAATTGAGTTGATGAAACGAGTCTCTCTCTTTCTCACTTAACTTGTGGGAGATTATAATCTGTAAGTTGTTTTAAAATCTGTTCTAAGAGTTAAGGAAGAAAAATGTGATTGAATACAAGTGTTTACAATATTACCTTTACACATTGTAATGTTAATAAATTACATTTCAACTGTTAGGGAAGCTGGTTTATAGAAACTGATAAATAAATATTACAATATAGATCAAGAAAAATGCCTAAAGTACTAACAAACATTTTTTTTATGAGTGGTGTTATTGATTCGAGAAGAGTTCCTTAAACTAATTTTTTTCATAGCAATTATTTGTCTTGCTCTCCTGACTAATAAAGAGCTTGTTTGTCTGATAAGCCTACACATGAGTGTTGTGACTATCTTAGCAGAAGAATATGAGAACGTGACTAGGGATGAAGAAAACCTGGCTGAAAATGCATGTTGCATGAGAGATACATTTCAGTAATATGATTGCTGAAATAGAATTCAGCAGTATGAGTTATGAAAAAAAAATATTAATTTTATAAAAGAAATTCATGCACATCAAACTGACCAAAAGAAAAGGTGGATTCAAGAACAAATCAGAAGTGCACTGAAATTTTGTTTTGAAACAAAAGGAATATTCTTGTATGAGATTTAGGGTAAGTGAGAATGGCAAGCCAGGAATTTTGCAATGGTAAACCATTGAGATGATAAAACTCTATGTTTATTAATAAATTTATTGTTAACCCTTATAGAGCAGGAATATTGTAGGTAGCATCATCAATTTGACGCTCACCATTTAAGGGTTAAGCAAACAACTGCATAGTTATTCAACAGTCAAGACACTGTGCAAAGTGCTTTTAAGCTTCACCTTTGAAATTTTTACTTTGCTCTTTATTTTCCTCTGCAGTAAAATTGCAATTGCTTTCATTTTTACTGCTTGATCAGTTGCCCACTGGGCCAAAGGTACTAGAATCAAATTAGAATTGCTTTCGTTTTTACTGCTTGATCAGATGCTCACTGGGCCAAAGGTACCAGCATCATAAATTTAGTTTACAAACTCTTGACAAAAGCCAGTCAGATTGCCAGGAAATCACACACCTTTCCATATACTTCCAATTTGTCGAGTACGATACAGGCATAAGCCAACTGGCTTGCATGATCTGATTATTCAAATAAGACACCAAGTTGGTTGTTATTGAAAGTTTGTTTAAAAACAAAGAAAAAGTCAACTGTATATTGTACTGATAGATATAATCAGTTTACTTGTTATTAATGGATGAAAGAAGGATGCTAATGATGGTGGAAAGGTGCCATTTTTTGGCACATGGATTGCTATATTTTTGAATGAAGTGTTTGTTATAAACAGTAATCCTTAATTATGCAAGTTTTGTACCATAAAGCAATATCATTTTATATTACCTTATGTAATTAATTAATTTACAGATATAATTGCATATTAAGTATGTAGTAAAATCAAATATGTATATTGTTGCCTATTACAATGTTCTTTATTTGTTAAAAATGTCTCTTGGAAATAAGTTAGGTGTAAAGTCTTTACAAATGCCTTGAGTGATGTTCTGACCAGATATGAAAGGTGATGAAAAATTGGACAATGAGAAGTAAAAATAAATTCAGATTTTGAGTTGGAATGAGTTCAGTTGGTATATGCATGATATTGAGGTATTTTAATTATGCTGAATATGTAAATATGCAAGAGAAAGCAATACATGTGTGCATGAGCGTGTAAATTCTGGTAAGACTACAAGTTATACACATAATTTAAAATTGAAGATAAGAAACTGTGAATTTAGAATATTGTTTTTATTGAAGACAATATAATTGATTGACAATTTTATTGATTCAAATTGCAAGAAGTGGAAAACAGGTTCTTTTTTCTGAAAGGAAAAATAAGTTTAAAAAGTATAATTGTTTTAATGCTTCAGATTGGATGCATCATATAAATCAAAACCAAGAAGTTTTGTGTAAAACTTAACCTTCAGATTGGATGCATCATATAAATCAAAACCAAGAAGTTTTCTGTAAAACTTAACCATTACTTGTAACATGATTCAAATTAATAAATTTTACTATTTATATAAAATAATTAAGTCATACCATTTGTTAACAAACAACAGAAGTAATTATTTTTAAATGAAAATTTGTGATGATAATATCAAAATTCATTAGGGATATTCTACCTATCAGACATAACACAAAAGCAATTAAGTGTTAGATGTTGGGTGTTATACCCCTCAGCATCTTAACACCTATTTTCTTTCACCATCTGCTGTTAAGTATGAACATGGTGCTTTCACCTAAAAAGTTTTAAGATTTTAAAAGTAACATCATAGTAGTAATTTTGTTGTTAAGAACCACTTTTAATTTCTATGTTTGTTAAACAGCCAACCTCCACAGTTATCACAAAGTAGAAAGAATACTAAACCATTACCTCAATATTTCAGTTTTAAACTAGGCAAGCCCTAAGTAAAAAGAAATCCCTTTATTAAACAATTTTTCATACTGTGAATATGTTTGATATAGCAATGCGGTTTTCCTATTTTCAAGAACTTTTTAGCACTTGGAATGAGAGAGGAACTATCTTTGTTTAGGGAATTTCACCATGGCTCCTAGTTATTAAAGAAATGAAATTATTAGGTAGAAATTGAGCTTGATAAAAAATATAGTGTAGGATTAAGATATGAGTGAAAGTTATTTAACCTATAAATGTGTTTACTGTTCCTTGGTGCTGTATGCTATTTTTGTGAATATATATATAACTGTTTCAGTAGGTAAAGTAATTAATAATTACCCAATGAAAGTGAAACAAGTTGGACCTAACTGGATACCAGTAAAGAAAACGTTTCAAAACAGGAAGTAAATGTAGGGGTGGCTAACAACAGTCCTTCTAAAGCAGTGCAGACATGGTAGTAGGGATGATATTTGCATCATCCCTAAATAACGCAGACCAAAATATACATAAAATCGCAATTGCATTTAATTTGTCCTAGTGTTGTCTATTGACATTCTGCTACCCTGTGGTGCCTGTTATATTATCTAGGGATAATATAGATGCAATCTCTACTGTCTTGTTTGCATTATTTTAGAAGGATTAATATTACCAATATTTATGTAAACTTTCTTTTCACAAGTTTTTTCTTCAATTCTTTACTTATTTTCTTTTTAACGCAGTGTTTCTTAGTTTAAGAAGGTTGTATTTATAACAAGTTCCAAATACAATGTTCTTCCAACTGTAATATTAATTTTTCTGTTACTGACTGGTAATTCCTGTTTCACCCAGTCCTTACCCCTTAGTGTGGATTCTTGTATGTGGTGAGGGGACCTTCCAGGAAAGGTTCTGTTTTTTCAGTTTACTTCTTCTGGGATATAAACACCAACACTGGTGTTTGTCATGCATGGCGACCCATGAAAGGGAGGAGAGGATCCGGGTGGTTGCGGGGTCAGACCCTAACACATCACTTTGGCCTTGAATTCTTCTAGATGGGTGGCCTTGGGGTGGGCCCCTTTGGGTCAACCAGCTGGTCCACTTGGGCTAGGGTCAACCAAGTTCTCAACAAGTGTTGTGGACATTGTATCTGATGATGGTGTTTGGGTATAGTGCTTACAAAACCCTGGCATTGCTGCAATATCCTTGTTTGACATTGTAGTGTGTCCCCTCATAAGGCTCCATGGTGGGTGGGGTCAGTGGACACTGAAATTTTGCTTTTTTATTATGGATTCTACAAATACAAATTTAAAAAAAGGAAAAAACAGTTCATAGGTAAATGACAATGTCTTGAAGTTCCTGAGCAGCAATCTTCAACATCTGTACCACTTGTTGTACCTCATTTTCTTATCCTATATTCTCTTTCAGACAAACCTTTAGAGCAAATGTCCCCTTTTTTATTTAGAAGGGACTAGAAGGACTTGCTGGCTCTCCAAAGTTAGTAAAGAAGGTTCGATCTGGTGACATATTGGTGGAAACATCCACATCTCAACACAGTGAACTCCTTGAATTCAAAGGCAATTGGGGATATACCTATTGAAGTTACACCTCATGCTACTTTGAATTCATCATGAGGAGTTGTTGAGAGGGATTTGAAGAACATCCCTGAGTCAGAGATTCTTGCTGGTCTCTCCATTCAAGGGAGTTTCTGCAGTGAGGCGTATCTCCACTTGCAAAGATTGAATTACGATGCCGACCAATATCCTTGTTCTGACATTTATGTCACCATGTCCACCTGCCACCACCAAGGCAGGTTATCTTAATTGCAGGCTATGGCCACATATTCCAAACCCTCTCCAATGTTTCCAGTGTCAGAGGTTTAGTCATTCAAAGATGTCATGTTGTGGTGGCAAGGACAATGATTCCTATGAGTGTGAAATGGACCTTCATTGCATCAATTGCAATGGCTCTCCCCTTCCTACTTTCATTCATGCTCTAAATGGTTGGAAGAAAAAGAGGTGCAGCGTTTGAAAAAGATTCATAACATTATTTATCCTGAAGCTTGAAAATTGCTGTCCACCGCTTCATCTTCGATGTATGCAGCTGCACTTCATTCCACAACTACAGTGGGAGTGCAGATAGATCTCTGTGCCTCCAAAAGAATCGTTTTCCAAACAAATAAGTCTTTTGACCTCCATGGTTAAAAAAGTTGATAAATCAATTTCAACAACCATTGCTTCCATAAGGATTGGAAAGAGGAAGTTGTTCTAACTAGACTGCACATTGGTTATGGTTTTTTAACTCATCGTTTTCTTTTATCTGGAACTGATGCACCAGCGTGTAGTCTGTGTAACACTCAGATCACAATACACCACATTTTACTTTCTTGCTGTCATTACGACTCTCAACAATGGCACCATTTTAAACATGTTCTGTCACAAGGTTTGTCCATTATGTTACACAGTGTTATTGGTGATGGTGACACTGTCCACCTTGGTAAGGTTTTTAGTTTTTAAAGGCCATTAATATTTTTAATGCCATTTAAGTTTTTTAATTTATACATTAAACCTTTTTAATGAGATTCCCTTTCAAGAATCAAAGTCCATCTAGTTTGAGTTGAAACTAGGAAATGGCTATAACATTAAATAACTTGAAACCAGGACTGGAAAGGCCAACTTCAGATGACTAATGATGTTGTTTGAACTACCCTTTAGTTATCCTGGTGAGTTATAATTGAAATTTTGGTACAAGTCTTTTCAAACTTTTCTTACTTTACTTTCTGAAAATGACCATAATGTCAAATAATGCAGAACCAGGACTGGAAAGGCCAACTTCAGGTGACTGATAGTGGGTTTTGTACTTACCTGTTAGTCTTCCTGGCAGGTTATGATAATTACAATTATGCTACAGAAAGTCCTTTATGACTTATATTAATGTAGTTTTTCTCTTAACACTGTAGACCAGATGTAAACATTGGTTTTATGTTATTTATGTTGTTTTTTAAACTTTGTTTTGTTTTACCTTAATTTCCTTTTATGAATTTTACTAAATTTACTTTTACCTTTTTACCAGATGTTTGGTGCAGATAGCCTAGCTGCTTTGTACCATTAAACACAAAACCAACCAACTAACCTCGTCCTTAAGTTTTTTAAAGCAGAACCAAATTTTTGTAAGAAAGCTGACTTCAAAGATTAATGATAATATCATTTACACTAGTTGATATTAGTTATAAAAGTGGAAACTTCATTTGCAACTGTCACCATAATGAGCTTGTTTGACACCATTGTTTTGGTTTTTAAGTTTCTGTGTAATAAAATTGAAGCAGAATAAAAAGTGATTCAAACATTTTACTACAATATTTAGAGAACTTGTGACTTCATTATGTAGATGTTGTTAGAAAATGAAACACTATATAATATTGTAAAGTTTTGATGGCCTAGTGAGATATTTAAAATACCATCTCATTGAATAGATGCAGTGATCCATACATAGGCAGTGTTGTTACTTGCCTGATTAATAATGCAACTTTCTGATCAATAATATTGCAAAACTTTTATATTTCTATAGATAGCCTTCGATTATTTGTTTGGCCAACAAACAAATTGTCATGGAGTTTCTGGTTTTTGGTTTTAAAAGTGGAAGAGGAAATTCTCTATACTGTATTTTTGCAAAAGAAGCTGCTTTATAGAAGATGAAAAACTCGTTAAAAATAAAGCAGACATTTCTGATGAAATTTATCATAAAGTGTTGAAGAAACTTAACCAGTAAATAGAAGCTTTAACTCGTATGTTTTGAAGTTAATAATTTGTGATGATTGAATGATTGCAAAATATTGACGTTTATATTCAGAAGTTATTTGAAGAATCCTTTGTAAAGCAATAATTAATGATTTTGATTTTAAGTATGATTAAAAAAAAAGTTTTCTAAGTGTTGTCAAAACATCAGGATTTTTGAGGAAATCCAATTTTATATCGTGTACCTTGATTTTCAGAAAGCCTTTGTTAAGACGCATCTAAAACTTCACCTTCAAAAAGCCTTTGCTAAGACACATCTAACACTTCACCTTCAGAAAGCCTTTGTAAAGACACACCTTAAAATTTGCCTTCAGAAGTCCTTTGTAAAAACACATCTAAAACTTCACTTTCAGAAAGCCTTTATAAAGATACACCTAAAACTTCACTTTCAGAAAGCCTTTATAAAGATACACCTAAAACTTCACCTTCAGAAAGCCTTGGTAAAGATGCACCTAAAACTTCACCTTCAGAAAGCCTTGGTAAAGATGCACCTAAAACTTCACCTTCAGAAAGCCTTGGTAAAGATGCACCTAAAACTTCACTTTCAGAAAGTCTTTGTAAAAACGCATCTAAAACTTCACCTTCAGAAAGCCTTTGTAAAGACGCCTAAAACTTCACCTTCAGAAAGCCTTTGTAAAGACACGTCTAAAACTTCACCTTCAGAAAGTCTTTGTAAAGACACATCTGAAGGTTAACCTTCAGAAAGCCTTGGTAAAGATGCACCTAAAACTTCACTTTCAGAAAGTCTTTGTAAAAACGCATCTAAAACTTCACCTTCAGAAAGCCTTGGTAAAGATGCACCTAAAACTTCACTTTCAGAAAGTCTTTGTAAAAACGCATCTAAAACTTCACCTTCAGAAAGCCTTTGTAAAGACACCTAAAACTTCACCTTCAGAAAGCCTTTGTAAAGACACGCCTAAAACTTCACCTTCAGAAAGTCTTTGTAAAGACATGCCTAAAACTTCACCTTCAGAAAGTCTTTGTAAAGACACATCTAAAGGTTAACCTTGAAAGCCTTTAAGACACATCTAAAACTTTACCTTCAGAAAGCCTTTGTAAAGACACGCATAAAACTTCACCTTCAGAAAGTCTTTGTAAAGACATGCCTAAAACTTCACCTTCAGAAAGTTTTTGTAAAGACACATCTAAAGGTTAACCTTGAAAGCCTTTAAGACACATCTAAAACTTTACCTTCAGAAAGCTTTTGTTAAGACACATCTAAAACTTCACCTTCAGAAAGCCATTTTTAAGATGCACCTAAAAATTTGATTACAAAAGTTGAACTAAGGACTTGTTAGAAAATTGGCTTATTGTACATACAGAGAGCAAAAGGCAGTAATAAGTCAACAGTTGAGAGAATGTGAATAGTATAGTACATGGGTATTGCTGAGTGCTAGCCTACAAGATCAGAGCCCTTAACAAAACAATTTTAGTAAAGTAAAAAACATGTTTCATATGGTACTGTATTACTTGTTTTGACAAGAAAAACTAAACTGATGTATGAAGGTTTCAGTGCTTCTTTTCACAAATCAAGCCTGAAACATTCCATAATTTTACTGACCATCTCACACATGAGGTAAATTGTTTGCTAGGCCTGAATCTCCAAGATTTTTCCTATAGCCAAGAATGTCTCTGGTAGAGTCTGTCATGTGCCACCTTGTTTCTGTGTTATTAATTACTTAAGTGAATGATTCGAATAATTTCACATTTTTTACCCTCACAGGATGAGGGTATTCACTTTGGTCTGTGTTTCCACATGAGTTTCTCAGAAATGAATATGATGATGTACACAAGATATAAATTCAGTAAGGGACATTACTTTCCAAATTTGATTGAAGTCCTTATTCTGGATCACTTTGAAACATGTTCTGTAATGTGGAAATAGGGAATTTTCTTAGTTCTCACTGTAAAGTGTGATCAAGCTGTTACTAAATTTCATGTGCACATTAAGGTTGAAACTCCTCACCATGCTACAGAAAATTATCTGGATCATTGATCATTCTGGATCTGAGAAGGATTTTCCGAGTTTTCAAAGTGCAAGTTAACATTATCCAACATAAACACGTGCAATCTCAAAAAGGGGCAGCAGGGTGAGAGTATGCAATTTTTGTGATTGCTCTTATTTTTTGCGATTCTAAAAACATAGGAAGAGGTGACTATAGATTTATTTCTAACTGAAGAAGAGACTTGTCAGGCATTGTTCTTGGACCTAAACATGGAAGGTGATTTTTCAATACTGAGAAAAGTTGTACACTTTCAACCACAAGAAATTTCATCTAAAAAAAAAAGACCAATTATAACTTAGTTGTAACTGCCCTGTTTTTATTCTAATTTTGCATTTAGTAAATAGTTCTGTTTGCAATGCATATTTTTTTTCACAAACTTTCTACCTCTTCCAGTTGTTTTCATCTATATCGTGGACTATGTTGCATGTGTGAGCACAGACCAGCAGTTGGAGTCAGTTCTTTCAACTATTACTAAAAGGTACATTGAATTCATAAATTTCATTATCTTCATTTTAGTGTATTATAAATGTGATAAACTTGGTTATTTCTTGCTCTATAAAAGATATAAAATGATGTATGTTACACTATTTCTCACATCAGTCAAACAAAAAAAGTGAGATTAATAGTCTGAAATGAGCCCACTGATGTACCAAATTTTTCAAATGCAGATTGTCACAAGGTTTTGTTTATTATGATCAACACCTGTATTTTAATCTACATAATCAATTAGATTCTAAAATATTACACATTTATTATGATTGAGCTTTGCTGATCATGGTTTAGTTAGAGAATATAGCATTCTTGCTCTATAAGAAATGATAATATATAACATTAAGGTATGAGTTATAGCAAAACTATTCACAATTATTCAATATAATGAAAATTGCTAAAACTTTATTATTTGCCTTCAATAAATTTCAAGCTTTAATATCTAGAAATAATTGATATTTTCATATTGATGCAAAAAGTTGCTTTGATAGTGTTCAGTTTTCCCAAGCATGTAAAACAGTGGTTGATATTTTGTTTTAAGTTGTCACTAGTAAAATAACTGTAAACACACTATGTAGTGGTGTGCACAGATAGGAATAGCTATTTATTACAGAGTATTATCTCTTCAGTTGTACAGTACGTGTGTTAATTCGTCATGTTTAAACTTCACATACGCAGTGTATGTGACTAGATCACAAAGATTTTAGTCATGTGGCTGATGATACTTTCGTTTCAGTTAGTCACTGTATTTAACATGCTGTCTTATGGTTTGTTTTAATTTAGGTATTAACTAGATGGTATGTAATTTTGAATCAAGTATATTTATAAAAGTAGTTTTAAAATATCTAGAATGTTTACAACTGTTGGTTATTGAGAGACTTTATGAAGTGTGTAGAAAAAGGCTACATTATAAATATGAGAACCAATGTGTGCAAATCTGTGTTGGAGATGGAATTCTGACTATTGTTATGAATTCATTATGCATCTACCTGAAATGTGACAAGCTTCTAGTAAATAGTAAAATTGTTGTACTAAAAATCAGATGTTACAAAAGTAGCTGTTATCAAGGATGTTCTTGTGAAAAATTAAAATACCTTTGGCCCTCATTCATCTTGCTTATTGTATTTACATAACCTATAGAACCTCCTGCATATCTACAGCATTTTTTTTTTTTTTTTAGTATTCCTTTATGCTGTATCTGTTATTTATTCTGGTGTGGACTGTTGCTAAATCAACAAAGGTAAAATTAATGGTTGATAACTCTAACATCAAATATGTAATACCATGTTAAATGACACTTTGTAAGTGACAGTAATGTATACTTTTGACTCTACCTGTGCATGTAGAGTTGAACTGAATCCCAAGAATTGTGAATTGTTCTGTCACCAGGTGTTTACACAATATACACATTCAGTGGAGAGGTGGTTGTCTACAGATCTAATGAAAATTGTTTGGTAAAATCAAGATGACATAGCTTATCCTCTATACAGATTACCTGGAAAGCCAAACAAGGTTTGTTTGATGACCAAGTGTGAAAAAGCATTTAATAAACTGGAGACAGAATTGATCAGTACTTTTGTATAAGGACAATCAACTTCTGAAAATACACTCATGTTAGATATAGATTCTGGTGATTTTTGTTTTACAAAATTGGTGTGAAACATGTAAACTGTGGTTGTGAGCAAAAAGGTCCATGAAAGAAACAGCATGGGCAGTTATAGTAGTATTCTGTTGGAACATTGATTGAAAAAGTTGCTACCACTGGACTTGATAGTAGCTGGCAGAATAAACACATCAAAATTTTGATGGACTATTTTATAAAGTAGTTAGAAGCATGTGCTATTCCTGAGTATTAAACAGTAACTTGCAAGGACATTTTTCAATGAATCTCTTCAAGTTAATGTATGTCTGTTGAGCTTCCCTTAACTTTGGATGGATCTTTGAATCAGCCTTATTTTAGGAATTGTGTTGAATTCTTGGGATTAAAAAGAAAAAGACAAACAATAGCTCTTCATCCATCATCTGATGGCAGGAAGATATAAAAATATACATAGTGAAATCAGCCATTTACGTGGATGAACATCAGAAAAGCTGAGATCTGGATCTAACACTGCAGTACATGAAACTATGGGTAAAATGCTATCATCACTGATAATTGGGAGAGAGTTTATTATTTGAATCTTTGTTCTTTAATCAAGTGGTTATTCACTCAGAAAAGTCTGGAAAAGAATATGTGGAGAGATCAAGGAACACCATTAATATAATGCATGACTTTATGCAGAAAAAAACTAATGGTAAAATGAAAAGTAATTATGATGTTAATGTTCATAAGACTAGATTCCATCAAGTTGATATGGTATGGCTGTACAGTTCCTGCCACAAGATGGGACAAACTCTACAATTAAGCAGGTGTTGGGAGGAACCATATACTGTATTTAAAAGAATTGGCACTGTGGTTTGTTATTCAGATAGACAAGCAACCCAAGCCAGAGATCCTCCACTGCCATCCTCTTTGGAAGTATGTCTGTGAGAAAAGAATTTGCAAGTGGAAAGTTAACCAGAGTTCCTTCCTGAGGATGATCAAGGATGGAGCTGCCAGTGGATTCATTAAATTATCAACCTAAGAAGAATTCCCTAAATGATAAGAAGCCTATGATGATAAGAGACAAGAGGTAGTGATATCTGCATATTTTGGTTCTTGGAAGTGAAAAACACCAAAATGATTTGGTTTAATGATACTGTTTCATTTCCAAGTTGTAATTGTTCAAAAAACCTCCCAGTCCAGGAAGGGAAATTGTTGTAACTACATGTTCAATGTTTTGTTTTAGATGTTAGCCTTAGGGTGTATTATTTTAAAATTGTGTTTATAAAAGTATACTTAGAATACCTAGAATTGTTAGGAATATTAGTGATTGAGAGACTGTGAAGTGTCATGAAACAAGGCTACTTTATAAATGAGAATCAGCATGCCTTAGTTTTTAATTAATAATGTAAATTATTCAGTAAAACACTTGAATCAGTGTTCATTATCATTTGTTTTATTACTTGATTGATTAGGTGTGCAGTTTTACAAGCAAGTTTATTTGTCAATTAGTCATAGTACTGTTAGTGAGTAAATATATTGAGTTTTAAAGTGAAAACATTTGTGAACTTATAAATAAAAATATGTGCATGCAAGTGATAGTATGCTGTAGGTTAAAGAAAAATAAACTAATTTACTATTGTAACATGGATTAAACTTGGTCTTATTTACACCAACTTATTTAAAGTAATTGTTTGACAAACAAGTGATTGAACAAAGTACAACAATACATTCACAAGGAAAGCTATCAAGAAGGTTACATTCCCTCATCTGAAGTTGCATTTCCCAATAAATTTTTTTTTTTTTATTTAATCCATGCAGTAGGTTCACTTTCGTTGGTCTTAACTACAAGAATACAGATAGACCACATTCCCGATTGGGAAAGCCAAATAAAAGGTGAAATTCCTGAAGCGAAATTTAATTCCTTGGGATTGCAGAAATGTAATATTTCAGTACCTATTATAATTATATTTACACCATCTGTAACACAGTTTTAATATCTACGTTTCTGCTGGAAATGTTAAACATACACAGATTATGAAAATGCTAGTAGAAGGATAGTATCAATCATTATTGAAATTTCAGCATTCACTTGTTCTTATTTGCCCAGTGTTGTATTTTAAACATGAAACTTATAATGTGGGATTATCTCGGTACCTGTATCTCTAACAGTCAATGGGCCTAGTCCATGACTTCAAATGTTATAACTCAGCCATCAGTATTTATTTAGAAATGGCACAATCTAAGCAATGGTAGATCTTGTTATGGCAATGCATGGTTACAATCTAAAATAACTCAATAATGCTCAGAAAAATAACATGACTATGCATTGATATTTGTGATGGCATTATTACGTAGTTCATGAAATTGTTACAAATTGCATAAATATAGTCACTACCCATTTATTGGTCTCATGATAGTAATGAATTGTGTTTAATGTTTAGGTCAGAAAACATTGATCATTTTTTACTGTTTTATCAGTTTGCATTTCAGCATGTATACGATGACCATGGCTTGCATAATATTGAGTGTTTTTTACAGTTTTGTGTACAATGTTTCATATCAACAAGACGTAACACAGGATGTTCAAATAAGCCATTCATAATTTGCAAAAATATTAGCCTTTGGAGCTGCTGTAAAAAAAAAAAAAGAAAGAAAAAACTGCTCAGTTCTACAAGTTAACAATGTAATTTAAAGACCAATCAAGCCAGAATAGTTATGATATTTAATATTCTGCTGAAGAGTACATCCAGAGAAACAGTTAGTAAATTTGTCATATTGCAGTCAGTAATATTTCTGCACAAGTTACAACAATGTGCAAAGAGATCTTATAGAGCAACTAGCAGTGTCAAAACATAAGTTGAATAATAATAAAAAAAAGCTTAGAAACAATTCATTGTACTTTTATACATTATTGTCACCAAGATGGCAAATATCACAGGAAACTTTTTTGTTTTCTAATTTAAGACACTAATCAAATAATGTTAGTGTGAAAATTTGTAGAATTTTATAAAAAAACAAAAAATTAATTATATTAATTAATTATATTCCAGTCTGGATAAAACATTTATGCTTTTTTTTTCTCACTGATGTTTTTCTGCTATGTTTAAAACTGTGATTGGAAAAGTGACATAAACAAACCAACCACATATTTAATATTACATCCCAATACTTGACAGCATTATTGTTTAATATTTTCAAAATGAGACACAAAATCCAAGCATTTTCGAGATTTCTTCCTGAAGAAGAATAGTCAACTATTTGAAAGCGTTCGAATTTTGGGCCTCGTTTGAAAATATTACAACTTTTGTAGGTGATCCTATGTGCTAACTAAATCTGAAAGCATTATTGTGCATTCAGCTTCTACACTCTTAGTTATTCAGTCTCAAGTAACTGCCAACAATATAAGCTTTGATTGACACAAGAGAATTATGTAGAATTCTAAACACTTAACACAGATTATTGACACAAAATAATAACTAACTCACACAGGGTTAGTTTTGTAAAAAGTATCACGATACATGGAAGTGACTGCCTGTGGTAGTAATACTACATTAAATCTCTTGTTTTGTTTGTCTTTTTTGTACTGTTTTAATTTCACCACATGATCCAGTCAGAAGTAACAAATATTTGCTTAAAGAGCAACTTAGAAGATTCAAACAGTAACACACAAATTAACACTTTTATCTTCACTAAGGTAAAAAGTAAAAAACTTAGAGAATAATAATTATAATTTTCCAATACATTATCCAAACTGCTGTAGTTTTATGGTAAGTTTTGTAAAATAAGGCTAAAGTCTATAAAGTATTTGCCTGTAACAGCTTTCACTATTTGATACCATCAGTTTTCAGTTTTCTCTTTATCTTTACACTAATTTAGTTACCACATTTTATCAAATATTAACTTGTGTTGAATTTATACAGCAATATTGTACAGCTTTAGAGCTTAGTTTTAATGTAAGATGGAAGATTTTTCAATATTTTCCAAGTTTTAGATAATTGTATTCATGAGTTGTTTAAATTTTTAAGTATTTTCTTTTTTTCACTTTAAGAAATTTATTTATTATCACATATACTTAAAATATGATATGTAAAAATAGCAACAAAAACTGAAAATACTTTGTGGAAATTAATTGTATGTGGTGAGGTCATGGCATACACCCTGACCAAAAAAGTTTGTTCTGAGTCTTGACTCTGAATCCAAGAATTTGGTTATGACTCATCATGGTAAAAATGAACTCTGTATTTGGGTTTATGGTTGCACTGTGAAAGTGGCCAAATCCCACTATTCAGGTAAGACAAGAGTAACATAACAACTGCTTATGGGTGTGGCTGACACACTGCTTTTCCTCTAGTTTAGTAGTTCAGAATTACTGATAGCACTGTAGATTCACACAAATTTCTGAAACAAACTTGATTAGTGTGGCTTTCGTGTTAAATTTTGCTTTATCTACAAAACTTAATATAGTTTTTATGATGTTCATTGTTGACAACTGCTTATTCAGCTAAGATGTAAAGAAAAACAGTATCGAAAATTGACTGAGAAGTTTTTATGGAAATTATTACAGATGTTTAATGTAAGCAGTTTAATACATTTATTCTCGATTTAATTATGAAGTATGTTCACTATCGAAACTTGGTTATGGAATAGACATCAGATTTATTTTACTGCAACTATTTTGTTTCTTGTATAACCAAACTTGATGTTAGTTTATGGTTAAATTGAATTTAAGTTTAAAAAATAAATAAATAAATGTTGTATTTCTTCTGTTGATTTATGTTACTGATAATATGGCTTTCTATACAGATGCAGGTATTAACAGTTTTTTATTATCAGGTCTTTAATAATCTAAATATTACTTATTTTTTAAGTATGTTGAAATTATTGTGCAAAGTTTATAAAGAGTACTTGTTTGTTTGCAGAGTAAAAAAGAATGAATGGTTTTAGTACTGAAGAAGATACACCAATTGGTCATAATCAAATATGCTGCCTTCTGGAAGAAGGAAACCGCTGTTCACGAGTTGCTGGAAATGCCAGTTACAGTAAACGTATTCAGAAAACAGTGGCACAGCGAAAGCTAAAACTCAACATTGATCACAATGTAAGTGGCATGAGAGATTTTTATAACATTAGAATTTACTTTTAAAACTGTTTCTGTTTTTAAAATGTTTGTAAGCTACTTGAGTATTTTATGTATTTGTGTAAAATGACTGGTTTTATTTTTCGATATAACGTGAATGATATATTTCTTGTTTCCTGTCAGTATTGTATATATGCTTGTGTATAAAACATAGACAATTAAAAGGTTTCATAATGATAAACTTTTTGCAATTGGGTTTAAGGGTTATTGTTATGTGCATTGTACTTTTAAAAGTTACTAGCCCTATATTTCCTAACAATGTTATAATTATCTTTCTAGTAAGGTATTTGAATGCTAGTGAAGGTAAACTCAGTAATTTTATAGAACTTGAATCGTCTACCTGGCACCTAAAGAATGTAAAAATTTGTAAATTATGCAAACATGAAAATCAGTACCTATAGGAAGTTCATGTGAACTAACTTTTTTACTTGAGTATTTTATATGTAATATATAACAACATAATAATTGAATTGTGACCGTATATTACAACATACTGGTCCAGTAAAACACAGTCAAGACAAGGAAGACTAAAAGTCAGTTTTATATTATTGGATACATAAGTGCAGATGCACCACATCAGTGCCAGTTATGTGATGTTAGCCAGGCACAACTGGAAGGTCTACACAATAATAATAAATGTTGGTATAAATATATAGTGTTATAAGATTTAAGCTGCTTAGACTAAACATTTGCATTTTTGTGTTACAATATCTACAATTACAATATCCTAAAAGCATAATTTATATTTCCTAATTTTTTTATAATGGTTTTGAGGTTGGTCAGGTGACAAATCTCACATAGTTAAGAGTATAGTAAATAACTTAGTCTTACTGAAAACATGCATATGAAATGTATTTAGAAGGTTTTAGAGATTATACAAATGATATTTGAGTTTTTGGAATGAAGAATAGTTTTTTTAATCATAACATGAAATCACTTTGTACTTAGACTAGAAATGAAACAGACAAGGTGTTATCAAAAACAAATCTTCGGTGAAAATATTTCATTAAAAATCTGATTTTTTGTGTACAAAATGCTTGTAATCTTCATTCAATATCTACCAACTTTTATGAAGATATACATGATGCATTAAAAGACATAATGTAAATACTTAACATGTGCAAATGTGTAGACAAACTAGTATGTTATACCAAGCCCGTCACAAAAGGGTTACTTTTATGAATGAAAAATATATTATTTTATGAAAGTTGTGTACACAGTTGCATTACTAGTAATTAATAGTATTATTACAAGTTTTAAAAGATATTTTGATATTTATATTTGCATTTTAACCTGTAAATTGTGGAATATGTTAATTTTAATTAATTGTACAATTATTGGGCTAGTAATTTGATAATAGAGAATTAAGACTAATAAAACTCCACTGGCTCATATATTGTCTTTGGCTCTGGCTTTGCAAATGTGGTTTATCTGTTGTTGGTATTTTATTTTGGTCATGATGCTCACTTATCTAGAACCTGTTTACGTGCTCTTTATCTCCAAGATTTGAATATGGAGTTCTTTTTAAGATGTTTCATCTTTGATATGGTTCTGGAGTCCTTGGAGGCATCTTTTCAGCAACAATCAACCCTTTCATATCTGGTAGTCTCTTTATCTCGGTTGGAGCTGAATGTTACATCAAATGCAGTTTCTTGTCCTTCCCTTTCCAGCCCTGTTCCTCACCACAGTACCATAATTTGTCATTTTTCTCAACTCGCAATATGTCATCAACAGTTCTGGTGAGTACCTGATTGGTTCAGGCCTAGTAGAAACTTGATTTGTGGCCTTTGTTTGTGAATGGAGTCCTTTCACCACTGATGTTTAGGCTCTTATGTTTTTGTCTGAATGACACAAAAATTCCATTTCTCACCCCCACTTCCCTTGTCCCAGGTACCTGTTTCTTTCCCTTCTCCTCAAGATCCCATAACCTGTCATCTATTAAACCTGTTGCATATTATTCACTAGGGTTTTACTCTCATCTGTTTGTGGTTTCCAAAAAGACAGGACTGTAGGCCCTTCATCAGTCTGACCAACTTCATTCATTTTGTTTACCACAGATTACTATCTCAGTCTTCAGTAGGTATTTTATCCAGGTCTGTGGATGACCAAGATGAACATCTCCTATGCTTATCTGCATGTTCCCATCTCTGTACTATCTTGTCTTTATCTTCAATTAGGCCATTGAAGGACAGTATACCAATTTTGCACCCTCCCCTTTGGGTGGCTTGAGTTACTTATATTTTTTGTTGAGTAGTCTTCTTTGACACCACTAATTCCCCTTGGTTATGTATATATTCACTCCCTTCAGTAAATTATGCACAATGTTGAAAGTTAAAATATTCCTGTATTGAAAATGTATTTCTGATAGGTATTTTCCTCTTCTCACAGTTCCTGTCCTTTTCACTCATTTCCAGTGCTTCCATAATCTGCAAAAATTCAAAAGTGCATAGAGGGAGTCATATGTGCCAAGTGAGTGTACTATGTTTCAACTGGTGGAGAAGTAATGCATGATAATTTGCATGAGAGACATGTTAGGATCAAGTGATTCTAAAAAGGGTGTGTGTGATGTGAAAGACTTGGCATATGTAATAAAAATACAAGTTCTCTTGTAGAGGACAACAAGAAATGGGAATAGCTGTCTTGTGAATGGATGAAATCATCTATCAGAAATATTTCAAATTTACAGTGTAGTAAAATTACAACTTTCAACAAAATAACAGGTGAAGAGAACCAAATGATAGGTTTTACAGAAGTTTTGATGTGTATTTGTTACATATTATGGCACAATTTGTATAACTTTTCAAGGATCTTATTCACCATCTCTGACTAGACTGTTGTAAGTAAGAAATCACTCTCTGAAATCTGCCCATATCTGTTAGGTAAGGTTTTAATCTTGCATCTCAGGCTAAATGGCTTATGGTGCTTTCTGACAAAAACACAATAGGTAAGAAGGGAGATCAAGACACATGGTAGTGTGTTGTGTGAATGAAACAGCATGCTGCAGGATATAGTGTGTTATTAACAAGAGTGATAGTTAAAGGATTTACCACCTTTTTTATCTTGTACTGTGATAATTCAAACTGTGACATATTTTCATTGGATGTGCTCCACTGGACTCTTACTTCTTCACATACCAAATTTTAAGGCATTCCATAAAAAAAAAACAAAAAAACTTTAGACATAATGCCTCCAATTTTGATTAAGTTTCTTCTCAACAAGCAGAGAAACTATTTGATAGAAAAACGTACTTCTATGAATTTCTTCAAAGGTGATTCACAGATAACTATTTCAACCTACAATTAAAAGTTTTATCTGGTGTAAATATAAGCTATATATGCATAGTTGTTCAAGAAAACCACTCAAATTTGTCAAAAATTTTGTGTGCCTACGCAAAAAGTTGTGACCTGTCAGTCTGAACGTTTTACTACAGCTACACCTAAAAGTAAATGTGGACAATTTTTTAAGAGTGTTATCATTTGGATTAAAGACAGATGATTTTAGATCAGCAGAACTCTGGTTAAAAGGATGTGCAGATATATAAGTATTAGTTAGGTCAAGCAAACTAAATCAGCAGTTTCTAGCTCAAGTTTTCAAAAGAATTGTATGGGTGGATGGTTATTATTGAATATCCATTGCCAACTTTTCAGCTCAAACTTACTCAATTTTATCAAGTTATCCTACTTAAAGAGTATTTAATGTTACATGATGTTAGCTTTAGCAGTTATAATAAAAAGCAATGCTTGATATGGCTGTAACAATTGTATGGAGGGTGATGACAGTTTACTGTTAACCTAGTTTACCTGGCGTTACGATAAAGGAAGTTATTAGCACTGTTTTAGAGAGAGAAAACTATCACCATATATTTTAAAGAATCTTATTATTTCTGTAAAGGTATATTTTGAATAACTTGGTTGCAATCTTAAAAACTAATGTGGGTTACTATAAAGTGTCACTTTTTTACTTGCAGTGGTTTGTTGGTGTATACTGACTAAATGTCATGGTATCTAATTAAAAACACCTTAGGTATGAAAAAAAGAAAAAGGTGTGGCTGGCTGAAAAAGGATTGATTATGTGACTTAAAGGGGTAAAAATCAAAATTAGCAACCAATCTGTTTGCTGTACTCATATAATTGATAAGTTTAACAGCATATAGTGAATAATCACATCTATATAATCATATAGATGATTATTCATTAGTTAGCCAGGTTGTGTTTTTTGTTCAGCTTGGAGCATGACGATGGGTGAAACGAAATTAGCAGAATAGTTAACCAACAAATGGATATTTATTTTAAAATTATTGTCAATGGTGTCAGTGTATCTACGAGTTTGGCTGCCAGTTTTTAATTCATTCCTTTAAATGGCACGTTCAAATCATTTTTAGCCATACTTTTTTTTATGCCTAAAATGTTTTTGATCAGACTTATAGAATAATAGGAAAGCTGGTAATTTTAAAAGTAATTTTTAATTTATCCTTCTTTCACTTTTATAAAAAATCTTCTGTTTGCAATTTGCACATTTTACAAAAATAAAAATAATTATAGGATAAATCTTTTAACACAAGTTGTATTTGTAAAGTAATCTGGGCATTTCCTATGTGGTGAATCACATGACAGCTAAAGACAATTGCAGTATGACCAGTTTATTTCTTCGTAAAGTGTGCTATGGTATCCTGTTTATCTTGTGTGAAATACATAAATAATCACAATTAGAAATAACTAGATAGCTAGTTAGTGTATTTATTTATATATGTTGTTCGCTAAGATAAACATGAAAGTGATATTCAGTTAATAAGAATTTGCATTTTCAGTGTTTTGCTGCCACCTACTCTACTTGCTAAACTTAGTTTATATATCTCATTTCAAGGTGAATTAATGTAATAAAAACACCATGCTCAAAACTTTTGTAAGTTGAAAAATACTCTATTTATAAAAGCATTGTAGTTTTAGACAGAACTAAACAATCAATTTATAACAAAGAAGTCAATTAAAAACTTAATTGAATAATGTATTTCTTCTAAATTAGCACCCAACTCATTCTGTTATATTTACTATGATATTATATATTCTTATTCTTGCTCTGTCCAATCATATTGAAACTTATTTTATCATTAGACCTAAAAAAAATATTCTAAAATTCTAGTAAACTGATTCATATTCAGCCACAGTAAATTTTTTGTAACCACTACTGAAGAATCAACAGACTTCCAGCAGCTGTTTATGAAATGTCTTCTGACTTATTTGATTTTTGTTTGGAACCATAGTTAAAAGCTTATCAGTTCTGGCTAGCAAATGCCAAGTTAATATTAAAGTAATTGGGTAGTTTTTAATCCAGGACAAGAACTAATTGTTCCTAACACCTGGCAACCTGGGTTATATGTATATAACATAAGACAAATTTTAAACATAGTTACCTTATATGTGTATCGCAAAATGAAGGCACACTGTTTTACAATTCTTCTGGTATTTAGCAGTATCTGAATAAAAAATTGTATTCAGACATTGCTATAATGCTCCTTGTTTTTTGTTAAATCAACTTGGATTATTTTTATTATGATTAACGTTTCTCAGTTTAATGAAAAAATTTAAAAAGGATTTTGATAGCCATAATTATAAAGGCTACTTAACTTTGATGTAAACTTATTTCTGTCTGTTATTTTACCCCCTTCCCCATTTCACGTGCTGAAACCCCTTTTCCTCTATAATTGTTTTTATCTCCTTTTATTTATAATTACTTTCAAGCATGCTTTGTTGTAATTTTGAGTTTTATTTTATTATCATTGGTCATCAACAACTTTATCCCAAAAAATATTATTATTTTCAAAGGAGAAATCAGTTTATTGAATTGGTAAACACTATAATATTTTGTTATTACAAGTGCAACTCCATAATGGTTTACTTAAATTTAAGTTTTGAAAATGTACTCAACTTTTCCTCATATAAAGTGGATGTAAGTAGTTGTTTCCTTGATTATTTCAGCAGATGTCAGTGTTATTCGTTTTGAATCATATCATAAGTATTTAATCAAACTTTTAAATGGGTTTTGCTTATAAGTGTTAGATTTTTTATTTAAAGTTTAAAAAGTATTTGTGAATGCATTGTGATATGTTTTTATTAAGTGGTTACACTGAAAACATTTATTGTAACAAAATGTATTTGTTTTCTAGGCCCGGCATATTTACATATGTGATCACCATAAAAGTGTCATTCAGAGTGTTAGAGCTAAAAGAAAACGAAAAGACAGTGATGATGACAATGCATCAAATGAGCAAGACATTGATGCTCCAGAGGTAAACAATATGTGCATGTTACTAGTTAAAATAGTGTTTAAACGTATAGGTAAACAATATGTGCATGTTACTAGTAAAAACAGCGTTTAAAAGTATAGGTAAACAGTATGTGCATGTTACTAGTAAAAACAGTGTTTAAAAGTGTCAAGGCCCAACACTGCCTGATGATTAGAGCACTTGACTCGTAATCTGAGGGTCACAAGTTTGAATCCCCGTCACACCAAACATGCTTGCCTTTTCATCTGTGGGGCTGTTATAATGTGATGGTCAATCCCTCTATTTGTTGGTAAAATAGGAGCCTAAGAGTTGGTGGTGGGGGTGATGACTAGCTGCTTTCCCTCTATTCTTACACTGCTAAATTAGGGATGGCTAGTGCAGATAGCCCTCGTGTAATTTTGCACGAAATTCAAAACAAACCAAGCCAAAAGTATCTTGTTTGTGCCTTTTTTTTGTTCAAAATGTTGTTTAGAAGCACTTCATTTTTTTTATTTACCATATTTTACCCAATTGAGGTTGTCAATAAAATAATTTATTAAAATAAATACCTTTATATATTAATTATAAAAATCAGTTTGTGAAACACATAAATAGGCTGCTAAAGCAAGGTCTAATCTGTAACTTAAAGGTACTAAAAAAATCTAACAGCAGATATTTTTAAATTACGTGACTTGGACTTTTTGTAAAATGTAGTATCACTTGAGGAATGAGTTCAGGGTTTAATGAATTTATTTTTTGATGCAACTCAAGGATACTAAAAATAATAAATAAAAAAGTATACACATTTCTGCATAATAAATTAAGATCAGGAATCTGTGGCAATATAGGCTACAAAAAACTAGAATAAAAAAATGAATATAATTGAACTATTTCTGGCATAGAGAAACAGTTTTCAAATATGTAACATGAAAATAATTAACTGAAACTGGTTTCCAATTATTTCAACCATCCAAGTCATCAGAATACTGACATTATGATTTGTCATTATTTTCAATTTAAGGCTTTTCAGCTTGATTGAAGTGAATGTTTTCAGTTATTACTATTGTTGGCTATTTAAACTATTCAAGTCTTGTGCAAATAATTGCATAGTTGAAGTCCAGTTATTAACTGATTAGCAAATTTCACTGATTGCTCCTCTAAATGTATACACAATAACCAACTTTATATAGCAGCAAGACATTCAAATAGTCAGGCAGATATATAAAATCTTATCATAGGTGATTTGATATATTTGTGTGAGGGGGGACACTTTCACATTCAGGTGAAAAATTGGCAAATGTTTTAAAAAAAACTATATATATACCATTAAGAAGTTACATTTGTAACAATTTCTTATTTGTTTGACAAAATAGAGAGAGTTAAGTAATTAATTATGAATAGTTAAAAGAGAAATGAAAGATAATTAATAACAAAAGGAAGAAAGAAAACTTAAAGTGAGGAAACAGGAATTTTAGTATTTTCAAAGTTATAGCAACTACATTAACATGCTGACAGTTCTTAAATAATTTTCATTTATTTCTTTTATCGGTAGGTTGATTTGTACCAGCTTCAGGTTAATACGTTGCGAAGGTACAAACGTCATTATAAGATCCAAACTCGACCAGGGCTAAACAAAGCCCAGCTTGCTGATGTAAGGAATATTTTTAATTTTGTACTAGTTATAAGTTATACCTTAGAAATACTGTGATGGTCATCATTTAAGCCCTTGATAGATGTAGGACAACAATTTTTGTGAACAAAATCATATTAGACTCAATATTTTTCTTTGCTTATTTTTAAATAATCTGTCAGCTTATGCATTTGAACGTTAGCCAAAATTTTTAGTAAAATAATTATTTGATTAATCTTACCAATATTATTTCAAATAATTTTATATATTGTACAAATTAGGTTTAATAACTATAAAGTCAGATTGAGGACTGTTAGTGTTATTTCTAATGATCACCACTGAGAAGAGTAAATAAAATTCATTAAAGTTTTTAATTGGAGTTTAGTAAGAAAGCCAACAATCAGAAACCAAGATTTGCTCCTTCAACTATTTTGTACTAATACAGCTGATATGTAAGTTTAACCCCCCAACTAGTTGGTAGGGTGGAGTTAGAATGAACCATGTTGATTTTTCAACTCAGTATTTCAATTCAGGAACTCTGACATTTTCTGGACCCTACCCTCAATTAGTTCTTCACAGTTAAGCAGAGTGGATGTTCCGTTGCTGTTCTCTTTCCAACTATTGTAATTGTTTATTATTTGGAAGTCATTCATACCCCACCGTGTTATAAAAAATATTTTGAAGTTTATTACACGAGTCATTTTGACCCACCCTACCACTTATGATACAAAACTTTTATTCTCTCAGTTGTAAATATAAAATAGTTTGTCATTTAATTGATGAAAGGGGCCTTCAGAGACAATATATAAATTTTTGATTCTCCCAAGTAGGCATGGATTATATAAATTCTTAGTTTATATTAAACATACTGTTGGTGTATGTGTGAGTGAGCTTGATAGTAACTGTGAGAAAACCATATACACTGGATAAGCAAGTGAATAATAGGCAATTACAATTTTCCTTCATCTATCCAATTTATTAGTTTTTTTTTCATAGCAACAACAAAGCTTGCTTATGCTAACAGTATGTTTGATACTTTACAAAATGATGTAGGTTCAGTTTATCTCTCTTTGGTTAACTTCTGTTCAGGGTTACTGATGAGGGGCAGACTTCTTTGAAACTGTTATAATCCAGTAACACTGGTTGATCAAAGTGTAGATTAAATTGGACCTGTCTCGCACATAAGACTTTGAGATTAAAAAATTTTGTAATTCTAAGTTTATTTATTAAAATTTGATTAACTGTTATCGTACTTAAGATCAGCTAAACAATGTTTCTGTTTCACAAGGAAATTAGTAGTTTTTTAAAATAAATTTTCATGTTTATTTTAATATAATTTATATCAACAACATTAAGTAAATTTCTTACCACAATCCATAAAATAAGAACATCGTAGCAATAACCGATAAATTTAAAAACAACCACTTTGTTCTCCCAAAATAACATGAAATTCTTTCTAAGTGGCTTCAACCAGTATCTTAATACAAGAGTAAAACATTGGTATGGTATTTTTATGATAATTTATCATAAAGTTCTTTTGAAAATGGGTTTTATGCTGCAAAATAAGTCACTGATGTAATAACAAGTATAATTGTTTACTTCACACATGATTTGTTTCAAAACATTATTAAAATTATAGATTCAAAATTCTTTAAAATAGGTTTAGCTTTAAAGACAAAAGCATTTGTTTTTTTCTAATTTAAAATTAAATACTGAGTTAAATAAAGGTTAATTAAAATTTGTATTGTTATTAAACACTCCTTTTTTTAAATATGCAATTGCCTCCATGGTTCCTACTTAAGTAAATTAAATATGATGACCAGTCATATGTTTGAAGTAAAAATGATTAAGCCTATTTCTTGCATAGTATTATTGTCCAAGTTGTCACTTTCATGTTGGTCACAGTTTAAAGTGCTTCACATCATTCATGAACCACTGCTGGAGACCCAGGAGGACAACTGGATGTTTCACTCAAATGGAGAACTACCAAATGATAGAAACCAGCCAATCACAATAGGGATTTTCAAAATAGATACAGCTCTCAACAGCAGAGCATGTAATTTCTTTCCATTCAACGGAGTAATTCCTAGTGTAAGTACAGCCACGATCCGCAAGGCAAATATGCTTCTGTTAATTTTGACATTCAGAACATCCAGTTCAAGTGTTATCTGCTCTTCTGTGAATAGATTGTACTTAAATGAGCATCTGTGATGGTGGCAAGGGCATGTCCAAGATACTAATGACATGGTGCAACATTTGTTCTGCAGAAGAGCCTTGCTTTGTTCTACTGACAAATAACAAACATATACTAAATTGAAGAGAACTTGGAACCAAAGTGAACTGCATATTTTTACATAGCAGTCTGAGAAGGAATAAGCACTGTTAGATCTACTGCTCTCCACATTCTCTGTAGAATCGTACTATTAATACCATTTATTATACAGACTACATCCTGTGACACTTTTTTGCTGCTGTTTGTTAATTTGAATTCAGACTAATGTATGATATCATTTTGTTTGATGATATATCTGGGATTTGTAATTAATGATTTTAAGTATGAAAATCGGTGCCAGGCTGTTATTAGCGTTCATGAGAACCATACTCAGTACTGAAATAAAGTATTTTCAATTATAAAGATACAGCAACCTCTGCCAAGTTTCATTTATGGACATTGGCTGAAAGACCAATCATATACCTTTTACATCACTTTGTGAACCTTGAAATATTTGAATAGCAAAAAAATTAACTGGGAACAGGTTCGAATCCCCGTCACATCAAACATGCTTGCCATTTCAGCGATGGAAACATTACAATGTAATGATCTATCCCATTATTCGTTGGTAAAAGAGTAGACCAAGAGTTGGTGGAAGGTGGTGATGACTAGCTGCCTTGCCTCTAGTCTTACACTGCTAAATTAGGGACAGCTAGCACAGATAGAGTTCGTGTAGTTTTGTGCAAAATTACAAAACAAACATAACTGAAATATCTAATATTCAAGATATTCACTAAATGTTTTGAGTTTAGAACGTTGTGTGTAAAAGTAATAAATGCTAATTGAACTAGGAAGCACAGTATGCTTATGAAATAATTGGAAAGTTTAAAGTCAAGCCTGACAGTCGTGTGAGGTGATGTAAATCTTGTATTTATTACCATAAGTACACCCACAATATTGTACATGAAATAATTTTTTTTTTAGTTAATAAAAGCCTTTATTTCATTTTCATTCCAGGCATTAAGTCGACATTTCAAGACCATACAGGTTGTGGAGAAAGAAGCAATAACTTTTTTTATTTATATGGTGAAAAACAATAAGAACAAACTAGATCAAAAAAATGGAGCAGATTCTGGTGGTAGCTAAAAACTGAATGACTTACATTTTGTTAAGATTCGCCTGTGCACGTACTAACTGTACATAGTGAAGAATTTACTGAATTGTTTTATCCTGAATGTATGATACACTGTTCAGCACAGTATTACCCCTTCAAGTTGAATATACATATATATATCAAGAAAAATTAGTCTCTTATTTATAATTTTCCATATAAATTTATTTCCCATGGATGTACAGTGTAGTTGTTGATCATTGTTACGTTGATATAAGATATACACTTCTAAAGAATCAGTGCTTTGTAATTTACAGTAATCTTTACTTTGGAAGGATATTTTTATCACATAAATTTGCTATTTTATCATAGGACAAGTTGCACTACCTGATAATATACCTGATATTGTGTATCATAATAAAGTGAATTTTGAAAATCGTTTTAACTGAAAATATGTAAGTTCATATTAGATAATAGAACCTCATACCATCACCACCTGAAAATGTTTGCATTGTAATTTTCTAGTGAAGGTCTGTTATGTAATAGACTTGTATGTTTGAAACAGTAATATGTCCAATTGATAAGCGAAGAAGGAATGGATACTGTATTTGGCTGGAATCCTAAATCTCCAAGGTTCCTTTGAAAGGGAAAAGTACAGAACTGTTGAATACTTAGAACAACAACAAAATATCTGATAAAAATGATTTTTATTTTGTATTTTTGCTACATGTGAATTTTTTATAAAGTGAAATGTAGCTGAATTGGTGGTTTTTCAAGGTATTTTTATACATTTCTATGAAACCAATAAAGTTAAACCTAAAGTACACTAACATGTACATTTATTTCTTTTTTTAAGCTTCATATCTGTTGTTAAAATCAACTTGAATAACTAAACTGTAGTTAGTTTAAGGTATATGATGGTTTATTCAAAACAATAAAAACTATAATAAAGTAAGATGAAATAGTGGGAAGATATTTCATTATTTCTTTTAGATTTCAGACATTATTGTCAAAATAAATAAAATCTAGTACTCTTTATGTTCAACAGTCAGAACCTATATGTTATTTTTATTAAGAATTTAGAAGTATTGCAGAGAAATTATTTCCATGAACAAGTTATTCTTAAGCATTTCTTAGTATTGCTAATAAAACAGCTGATCTACTAACACATTTTTTTTTTAATTATATTTCTAAAATAAAATTCTTTCAGTTTTTCATTTAAAAAAAAACTTTTTGTTTATAGGAAAAGTTCAAGTAAATTATTCACTTATAAATTACTACTACCAATAAAATAGTCCCTCTTAAGCCACTGACACAGGTAAATATTTACTCCTAGGTCACTAAAGTAAGTAAAAACGTTCTCTTGATTCAGTGATAAAAATCAAATGTAAAGAACATGATTACAAGTTAAAGCATGATTGTTTAGGCACTAATATAATAGAAATGAATTTTCTTTCACCTGCGATTCATACAGTTTAGGTCTTTTTTTTATATGTTAAAAGCTTTAAAAATGATAGAAGTAAAGACATAATAATGTATGTAGGTATTTGAAGACGAGAAACAGAAATTTATACAAAATATTTTCGTTTCATGTTGGAGATGTTTAAGAAGTATTAGGAAATGTGCTACGTCTTCGTTGTATCTTTCTCTTTGATTTCGTTTTACACTATACGTTATCACTATCATTTTTAATAATGACATATTCGTCACTGAGAACTTGCAAGCCAACCACAATAAATGCAGATTTTTTTTATCACATTAAGCGGACACAAAATAATCCAAACATACAGAAGCCTTCCTTAACTGACATATTCAGGTTAGTGGATTTTGTTATTTTAATATAGTTAATACCAAAACTAGTTTTTGTTTTGTTTTAATATTTTTATATTTAAAAATTACCAATTTGAGACCCGGCATGGCCAAGCGTGTTAAGGCGTTCGACTCGTAATCGCAGGGTCGCGGGTTCGAATCACGGTCGCACCAAAACATGCTCGTCCTTTCAGTCGTGGAGGCGTTATAATGTGACTATTCGTTGGTAAAAGAGTAGCTCAAGAGTTGGCGGTGGGTGGTGATGACTAGCTGCCTTCCCTCTAGTCTTACACTGCTGAATTAGGGACGGCTAGCGCAGATAGCCCTTGAGTAGCTTTGCGTAACATTTAAAAAAAAAATCGTTATTTAAAGTTTCTACTTAGGTAGAAAAGATACGTAACTTAAATAATTAAAGAACTGTGATTAATAAAGTTTATAATAAAAACCTTAGGCCTAATTGACTTTTTCTGTGCTACATCTTCTCATTCAGTAAATAAGTTGATTTTTTTACTTAGTAAGTATGACAATTTTCCAATTGCTGGTTGTTAAGTGTAAGGAACATAAATTTTGTGACTATTGACAACTCCCTCAAAGTAAAATAGTGCCTTAACCATTAACATGACTATTGACGAGTTTATCAACCAAATTTCAAAAACGATATAACACGGATACTGGTTGCTGTAGACATTATTACTAAATAATTATACGTACTTTGTCACAAACTTATTTCTTTAGCCTGTTGCTACTTGTCAATAAACATGTAATGGCTTAAGCTAATTACTGAATTGTTTATCAGATGTGTTTTTGCAAAGAAGCATCTTCACAAAAGAAAATTACGTTGCAAAAGTAAAGGATGATTTTAAAATTTATCATTAATCTTAATTCTCAACCTATCGAACAAAAGCGAAACTACTGGAGTACAAACGCAGTTATAGATCTTTCACCAGAATTTTACCTTCAAGATCTAACCAAACCATTCAGTAATAAGAAGGGTTGTCATTATTTTCTGTATATTGATTTGTTTGTATTTGTGTGAAGTATTCAAAGTTATACAATGGGCTCTGTGTGTACTACTCTGATTTTTAGCGTTATGAGCTCACAGATTTACCTCGGCCAATAAAGAGCCTGAATATTGAAAATCAAATATTAGAAACTTATCGCAAACTAATAGCATGGAATGGAAATGTAGTTGATCAAAAATAATTGATTTATTGCGTGATCACATAACATTTGTTTGTTTTATCATTTCGTGCAAAGCTATATGATAGCTATCTCCCTAATTTAATAGTGTAAGACTAGAAGAAAGGCAGGCAGTCATCATCGCCAACTCTTTGGCTACTCTTTTACCAACGAATAGTGGAATTGGTCGTTATTTTATAGCGCCCCCACCACTGAAAGGGTGAGCATGTGTGGTGTGGCGGGGATTTGAACCCGCGACCCTCAGATTACGAGTCGAGTGCTCTAACCAGCTGGGCCTGATCATATAATATTTTCAAAGCAAATGTTAACATTCCATTAATTTCTTAAATTAGAAAACGTTTTTCTAATGAAGTTTTCATAATCAGCTCAATTTTCTCGAAGCGAAGTGTAAATAGCTTTATGGTTATATACATAAACAGAGTCAAGTTTCACCGCACGGGTGGTTGAGACAAGTTCTGCAAATGCTGTATTTCAATTTGTAATGAGATTTACCCAGCAAGTTTCTTTTACTGATATACATACCTACCGCTTATCAATATTATACCATAAGTAACTAGTTGTTTCCATAAAACTGAAATTGATATACCTACTTGAATATTCATAAAAAGTCGGAGGAACCTGTATGATACGTGAATGAAATCAACATGTTAGTTTAAAAAGGATGTTGTAATCCTTGTTGGCTTGTAAAATACACTGAGAGAATGACCAAAGGCCAAAATGAAATGGCTCTGATGTAAAGTAGCCTTTGAGAAACATAACAATTCTGATATTTTATTATGTTTTTCGAAACGTGAGATTCAGTCTTAAGCACATACAAAGTTGTGTAAGAAAACTTAGTCTAACGGATTTCTTTTGTCTAAAGGTG
This sequence comes from Tachypleus tridentatus, assembly GCF_004210375.1. Lineage (NCBI taxonomy): Eukaryota > Metazoa > Arthropoda > Merostomata > Xiphosura > Limulidae > Tachypleus > Tachypleus tridentatus. Next base: position 93,695,451 of record NC_134827.1, on the reverse strand, counting down.
CTTCACAAACATAACTTCTGCACGATACTCTTGAGTTTAGAGTCAAACTTTTGTTTTTTAAACTAAAGATAATATCTAATGGTCATTTTATTTTTTAATTGCTTTATTTGAGATTATCTATAACAGCTAGACATGAGAAAATAAAATTGTTTAATTTTGTTTAACATCTTAAAAGATGTTATTTTGAATATCTTGATATTCGTGGTCAAGTGGACCATATTTCATTCCCAATCCACAGAATGCAGTTAAAACAGTATTCCATCGTTGTATCACATCAGAATCATCATCGAAGTATTTGTCTGTATACCTCCAAATTAATATTAAGCTGTCATTTTGGTAAAACAAAGCTTGTTACATATGAGCCTAAAAGTAGATTGCCAATTTGCTGAAAGGTTTGTTAAAGTTAATGGTATATATACCGTTAAAAAACAATTGATAAATGGAAACGAGACTAAACAACATGACAACGTTAATTCTGAACTAATTAAGAAATAAACTGAGAAGCTTAAAGAACAACGAGGCTCTCGAGACAAATAATATTTCCAAAATGGTTTAGAAGGAGGTTAAAGATTGGATACGTGAGCTGCTGGATACTAATTGTTGCCAATCCTTGAATAATGGTCAGGTACCAGGAGTCTTTCAATAGTGAGAGAAATAGAAGCTTGCTAATGTAACTCCTCTTTTCGAGAAAGGTGATAAAAATTGTTCCAGTAATTATAGACTTAATTAGTCTTACATCACCTGTGGGAAAAGATTTGGAAGGTCTGATAAAAGATACTTTGCAAAGTCATTTAACAAAGTTTAGAATTTTATTGGATAGTCAAAATGGTTTTACTGAGGGAAACCTCGCCTTACAAATCTCTTGGAATTCTTTGAAAAGATCACTGTTTATGCAGATGAGGGTAAGAGTCTAGATTTGGTGTATCTGGATTTCCAGAAGGTATTTGACAAAATGCCACGTAAAAGCCTTTCAAAAAAAAAACATTTATAGGTGTGGGTGATAAGTTAGCTAATTGAATAGAAAAATAGCTAGATGGAAGAAAGCAAAGGGTTGTACATTAAAGTAGTTCAGTTAAACTAGATTAACATTACAAGTTGGTTATTTCAAGACTCAGCCTAATTAGGACCTTTGCTCTTTTTTTTATTTATATTAATGACATAAATGAAGGAATGGTGAATAAAATGCTTAAATTTTGCAGATGGTATTATGATATTGGGTGTTGACAGCTGTGAAGAGGATACTGTTAATTTACAAAAGGATTTAAATCATTCAGTGAGTTGTGCAAATAAATGGCGAATGAGTTTTAATTATAATTAATGTGAGACATTACATGTGGGTCCTCATAATATAAATATGGATAGAATTAACCGTAACAGCGTCATAAAAGAAAGGGAGCTTGGTGTAATAACTGATCAGTCTCACGTTTGAACTAACATTAGAAGCAGTGAACCACAAAAGGAAAAACAACATATATTCTGCCAGTTGAGTGCCACACACACACACACACACGTATTTTATTACTTGCTAAGAGTATATCTTATCGAAAGAAATTCCCAAATAAACGTGTATCAATAAAATCTATGTAACTTTGTAGTTTAAAGATGATATAAGTAAAGTTAACTACAGGTATTGAATATGCTGTCGAATTGTATGGTGCACATTAATTAAACAATATATACCATGTTTGATAACTCAGAAAATTCTTAACAACGTAATACTTAATGTGATAAAGTTTAATGATTGTCATTGTAATGTGCCGGATTATTAGTAAAATGTAATACGACTACATTGTTATGTTTTGAGAAAAAGTTTCACACTAATCTTCTTATGCCCGGCATGGCCAAGCGTGTTAAAGCGTGCGACTCGTAATCTGAGGGTCGTGGGTTCGCATCTCCGTCGCGCTAAACATGCTCGTCCTTTCAGCCGTGGGGGCGTTATAATGTGACGGTCACTATTCGTTGGTAAAAGAGTAGCCCAAGAGTTGGCGGTGGGTGGTGATGACTAGCTGCCTTCCCTCTAGTCTTACACTGCTAAATTAGGGACGGCTAGCACAGATAGCCCTCGAGTAGCTTTGTGCGAAATTCAAAACAAACAAACAAAAGCTTCTCATAGTCCGGTACTAGAGAATTTTACATAAAAAAATTATGATCTACAGAGAACGCCTGATTTATGCAGGGTTAATGTAAGTCGGTATAAAGCTTTCAAAAACCAGATTGGAATATTTTACTTGTTTCTTTAGGCTACAGTTTTCCAAAATGTAGCAGTATTGTTTAGTGTAGAAATAAAGTGATTTATAATAAAAAATATAATGTGTGAGGTTTTCACTATTTCATCCTCGGGGTATGTTTTATATGGTTCCTGAAACCTAGCACTTGTACGTTAGGAAAACAGCGAAGGGTCAGTGTGATAACGTCAGCTAATTTTTCGTTTGTTTTGTTTGTTTGTTTTTAAATTTCGCACAAAGCTACTCGAGGGCTATCTGTGCTAGCCGTCCCTAATTTAGCAGTGTAAGACTAGAGGGAAGGCAGCTAGTCATCACCACCCACCGCCAACTCTTGGGCTACTCTTTTACCAACGAATAGTGGGATTGACCGTCACATTATACGCCCCCACAGCTGGGAAAGCGAGCATGTTTAGCGCGACGCGGGCGCGAACCCGCGACCCTCGGATTACGAGTCGCACGCCTTACGCGCTTGGCCATGCCAGGCCTAATTTTTCGTAGAGACTATTCTGTAAGGAAAACGTAAATTTAAAATTAATGAAATGTTCACAAAAATAATGTACATATAAAAACTACACTTCAAGAGTTTGATACCAGAACAATTAAACTGACCTTATAGATTGGTCATCATAATGTTTTGAGAGTCAATATATCTATGAAAGTTTAACTTACGTATATGATCACAATACATTTACATGGTTATTTTATGAATGAATTAATTTATATTATGGCTTAATAAAATTCAGTGTAAATGTTTCTCTGTGTAACTTATAGAACTGAATGCCATAAAATTCCTTCACGGTTTATTTAACGTTACTAACACTATTGCTAGGTAGTTAAGGCATTCGACTCCTAGTCCTGAGGGTTGCGGGTTCGAATCCTCATCACACCAAACATGCTTGCCCATTTTAGCCGTGAGGGCGTTATAATGTGACGGTCAATCCCACTATCCGTTCATAAAATAGTAGTCCAAGAGTCGGTGGTGGGAGGTGATGACTCTGTCATCCCTCTAGTCTTACACTGCTAAATTAGTGGCGGCTAGCGCAGATATCCCTCGTGTAGCTTTGCGCAAAATTCAAAACAAACCACTCCTAACACTTATATTTTTTGTATTAAAGTGTAAGAGTAAAAATAAATGTATATTTGCTATTTGCATCAACTTATAATAAAAACATCGTTATTAATAACCTATGATAAAAAGAAAGCTATTCTTAATGGTCAGAACTAAAAATTAATAGGTCAGTATACAGCAAACTGACAAGAAGTACCTAACTTAATGTGTGTGTTTTTTTATAGCAAAGCCACATCAGGCTATCTGCTGAGTCCACCGAGGAGAATCAATTCCCTGATTTTAGCGTTGTAAATCACAAGATTTACCGCTGTACCAGCGAGGGGCCATAGTTTCATCATCAATACACAATGAAACTGAAAGATAACGATTAAGATGTGAAACTAGTTCCATGTTCTTGACATTAACAATATGTTTGTCCCTCGCTGGTACAGCTGTAAGTCTACAAGTTTACAACGCTAAAATCAGGGGTTCGATTCTCCTCGGTAAACTCAGCAAATAGCCTGATGTGGCTTTGTTATAAGAAAACACACACACGCAAACAATATTTTTGGTCATTATCCCAATATTTCACGAGATTCAGCATTTAGCCAACTTAGGAGACTTAAGATTTGTCCTACATCCACATACTAAGCTAAAGATGTAGAATAATCTTCATAAATGTGAAAAGTAATAATAATTAACATAACAATGTTTACGATTTATATGAGTACTGTAATTAAACTGAGATTAAATAAAAATGTCGATTAATGTACATTATACTGATAGGGTTGGTAAAAAGGAATCTATTATTGAATCGTTTATTTCAAACATTTTCATATCAGTGTCAAGAATGGGTCCTAACAAGAGTATATGTAGTCAGAGAATTCCTCACACAGATATATTGAGCATAAAAAAATTATAAAAATGTCAAGCTTCCTCCAGTCTTCTATGCACTGAAAACTGAGAAATCATCATTCACCTAATTGTAACTTTACGAGTTCAAAAAAACGAAGATAATAGCTAACACGCTAATATTTCAACTGAAAGATAAACAACATTTCTTTATAAGAGAAAGAAAGAAATGGAGGGGGCCCCGGCATGGCCAGGTGGTTGGAATACCCGTCACACTAAACATACTCGTCTCTTTAGCCGTGAGGGTGTTATATGTGACAGTCTATCCCATTATTCGTTGGTAAATGAGTAGCCCAAGAGTTGGTGGTGATGACTAGCTGCCTTCCATCTAGTCTTACACTGCTAAATTATGGTCGGCTAGCGCAGATAGCCCTCGTATAACTGCGAGAAATTTAAATAACAAACAAACAAACAAGAGAGATGGAGAAAAGTTTCACTTGTTGTGAGTAGTTGTATTTAGTAAAAATTACTTTTATTTTGTTTCGTTTGAAGTTAAGCACACAGCTACACAATGGGGTATTTGTGTTCTGCCTAACTCTGGTATCGAAACCCTATTTTTAGCGTTTTTAGGTCCGTAGATGTGCTGCTATGCCACTGGAGGGGCTATATTTTATTGACAACTACAGCGTAATTCATATTACACTATACACTGCTTATTGTTCAAAATGTATGAGTTCAAAATGTTCTTATTATGAACTTGCGAAATAAATATATCAAATTGGACATATTAGCATTTAAATTTTCTCAACGTCAATCTACTGTTTTTTGTTTTTGTTTAGTAATTAGTCTGAATGTTTTTGAATTCAATTTGATTTAGTTGTAGATTTTAGAATAAGCTTTCATTTTGAAAATTGAGCTGCTTAAGCAAATTGCCTTGAATTTAAACTTGAGTTATGTTGTAATAAGAGTTATAAAATTTCGATTCGTGTTTTTTTAATTGTTTTTTCATTTTACTTTGAAATTATATGATCAATAGTATTTTCTCATATAATGTACTGATACTAGTCGTTATATACAGGCTGTGAATGACTTGTGTTCCCGCGCTTTTTTCGCTGTGAAAGACGTTCTTATTCATTGGTTATCTCCTAAATTCACGTAGCATGTGACTATTTTTGTACTAATCTATTTGTCTATGATGTGCGCCATTTCCGAATTGACCAATTGGAGTATTCTCCTTTACTGTGGTTTGAACGCTAGGTCTAACGCTTGCTTGTTCACTGGTACTTGGTAGATAGCGGTAGTACTGTGACATTGCTTAACTAGGTAAGAAAATCTCTTATTTTAAAACATATTGTAGTGATATAGGTTTATTAAACGGAGTTTTAATGCTTTAAATTCATTCTATCATCTTGAGAAGTTAATTGTGATGTCATACGAAAAATTTAATCGTTGAGATGTATATTTACTTCATCATGTAGTTATATTGAGCACTCGACTAACTTGCTTTCCTAGTGATATGGCTACGTAGCATTAGCACAAAGACTAGCTAGCTATAGACGCCATAGTGTTGCAATGGGGAAGAAGCTCGACAACATGACGAGAAAAATAATTTATTTATGTGGTTTAGACGATGAAGTTTTACAAATTATGAGTAGTAATGACTAAAATATGAATTGAAATAAGAGTTAAATATCTTTTAGAAGTATGTATCGTGTAACTTTATCGAAATTGCTCTTTCAAAATACAGGCAAATCCTATGTCCTTTGTTAAGGGCGACTGCATCAAATGGGTGCCATTCGTGATTCACTATGTTCTGTGTATAACGTTAGTATAGTTGAATAGGTTATACTCGACGATGGAGAGCCGGTTAGATAGTATATAGGCTAACGTTAGTTGGGTAAGTGAATAGGACTAGGCCTAACTCCTTATTCATCTGTTGTAAATAGGGTAATATTTGGTAGTTATGATTTTTGAAAATTAACTAAAATGGAAAATAAACTGTCTTGAGTTTCATGAAAACAAAATGGCGTTCAAGGTCAGATATTTCGACGGGGTTTTCAGTGATGAAGTTGGAGGTTGTACTTTTGAAAGAGAATTTAGTCTATAAAACTAAAAGCAAGAGAAAACAGTTGTACTTGAGACTTGAATATTTGTCAACCAAGCTTAATTGCTAGTAGCTATTGAAACGCATTTTTATGAAACTGCTACATATTTAAAATTAATTTTTTTATTCTTATTAATTAATATTGACAAAATACTTAGAAAGTATTTCAATTTAATAGTATTTATTTATACTGTTATTTTGTTAATTTGAATCCTGTTAATGAAATGGGAGTTTCAATAAACTGTATTCTTATTAATTTGTAATTTATTTTTTGAATTATTAAAACTAGTATTTCATGTAGTTTAACATCAAGCATGGGAACCTTTGGAATGCCAAGACTAAAATCTTGTGCATATATACAACATATGTGTGTGTGTGTAATTCACTCAATAATTTATATGGCTTTTTAATTTAGAGGTAAAAATTGCTTGCTTACATTTATATTACACTTATAATATTTTAAGATTGTTTTGTTAAACAAAACCTTGTAGTTTTAATTATTTTTAATAAAGTTAATTATCTAGCTAGCCTCAGTAGTATGGATTGTTATTTGTAATACCTACATGTGATGTTGAAGATTGGAAAAAATCATAATGGCACATTTAGATTTCCAAAACTAGCCCAAACATGGAAAGCTTTAATGAAAACTTAAATTTGTAAAACTTTGTTCTTCTGAATACTAAAAATATCCCAAAGCAGAATGTGGTTTAATTTGACAAATAAAAAAATGCACTCTGTTATATTAAGTTTACATTATGGGCTTTCTGTTGTATGTTATGTGAAACATTGTTTTTGTGTAGTATATTAAGTGCTTAGACTAAATTAACTTGTTTTAATAATGTAATGATTCTTTTTACTATTTGTAGCAGAATAAAGTTATTTAATGTAATAAAGGTTTGACATTTAAGTAATGTAGTATTGGTTGGTAATTACTTCACAATTATAATTAGTGTTTTACAAATGGAGTTGTCAATATTACTTCTGTCTGTAAATATTTGACTCATTTATATTTTGAAGGAAATGATTTAAATTTTGTAAACAAGTATTTGAATTCACAAAAAATTAGGGTCATAATGGTCTATACAAATGAGAATTATTGCTTTGATTGTAACCCATCCTCTTTAGCTGGGATGTATGTTTCCCAGGTTCCAACCCCTGTTTATGCCTTCCTCTGTTTGGTCCAGGTTTGACTATCATCACAAGATGAAGAGTTAGCATCCTCTTGCTCACTGTCTCATCATCATCACATATTTGAACATCACATGTGCTGTTTTCTAAGCTGTCCAAATCAACACATCAAGCATGTTTGTGTAGTAATTAGGGTTGCTACTTACTGCTGTAATGATGCAGACACTATTGGCACCCAGTTGTACATTAGACATCTTGTTGGTAACTGAATGGCTGAGTGACATTAAGGGAAACCATACTGTTCAACTAATTTAACTCCAGTATGTCATGCATGGCAATTTTGAGTTGCACTGGGAAACATTTGTCCTAGTTGCAGTATGAGAGGACAGGAGTATTGTGAAGTGTCTCAGCAGCAGTGAAAGGGTTCATTTTTCATGTGATACAAATAGATCCACTTCGTATATTCTCGAACTTGTTTTATTTGGGCAACAAGCACAGTATGTAAATCATTTTAAGTCGGTTCAGTTTCAGATAATTTTTAAACAGTGATTAATGAAAAATTATACTGACATAAATTTCATTTATGTCCAGGTAATATTTTTAATGTCTAAATACCAATTTGGTCTGAGAATTTATTTAACATTACAATGTTGATGTGAAACAGAAACTAAGTTTTGGGCATTTAAATCATTTGAATTTGAGTGACATCAGTTGTCTGCTATTGGTTTCGATGTAAGTGGATTATGAATAGCAGAAATGGAACATTAGTAAATATTTGATAGTGTGTTGTTTTCTGGATATCAGTTTGTTGAGTGTGCTCATTGTATAAGTCAATTACTGTTCTTATGCTCATTGTTTGATATGGATAACAAGTGAAATTTTGACCGGTGTAGGGAGAAAAAAAGAATTACTAAATATCCAGTTATATTAAATGGCTAATGTTAAGTTAGTGTGTTACTGTTGTGTGAACAGTGTTTGAACATCTGTTTCTAGTTCACTAACCACTTGCAAATTCCTTGGTGTGGTTTGTTGTAGTTCTACTAATAAGGCTAAGTTTATTAGCCATGTACGGACCCTATTTGTATTTGTGCAGTGGCTATTTTGATAGTTTATTTTGATGTATCAAGAAATGTCAAATTATAACAAAAATCTCCAACACAAATATAGACTTGGCTAAATTTGTGATGAAATGCAATCTGAAACTTGAACATGAGTATTATATATCACTATGTGACATGCAACTCTCACACAAGACATCTTGAAACAGCATTTGACAAAATGTGTTCTAGCAATATTTTACAAGTTTTAAGAGTTGGACACAACTTGTAAGGCAGTAGAGAAGCAGTTTTATCTCTTTCAGTGACTTAATTCATATAAGTAGCTAAACAGGGTGAGTAAGCTTATATTTGTTAATTGTTTTATTACATTTATTATGGTTTTTCTAAGGAGGAAATTGGTTGTTGCAGAAATCTGAAAATAGTGCGTGTAAGGCTGGTTTGTTTATCAGCTCAACTGGTAAAGGTAATTTTCTCCATAATGGTGTTTTGGTTTACAGAAAGAATTTCAGCATCTTCATATGGATCAGATTATACCAGTGATTTCTTGTATCACATTTCATGTTTATAATTTCGTGACCTCTTTTCCTGTAGTCTTTATGTAAGTTAATCTTGGGACGAGTTAGTTTTGACTATGGTTGATGATTATCTGGAGTGGTTTCAGTTCTAGCTGGCTCCAGATTTGATAGATTTCCTGGACCAATACAACAATCCATAAGCTAAATATGTTTTCAGAAAACAGATTTATGTACAGTAATAAAAGCAAGATGTGAAAATGTTGAAGCTAAGTCTGTTGTGATATATAACTTATTGTTTTACAATCTGCAGTCACACGAAAAGTACTATCAACTTTATTTTAAGACTTCATCTCGCTACACTGATTTATCTGTGGTTAGTGTAGAGCAAATAGTGTTTTGAAAAAGAAACTGATACTCATTTAGTAAGTGGTTGAAGTAAATTATGAAACTTTTGCTATGGAAATTGTTTTACTATGACTCATTAAAGACTGTAGGAGTTCACAGAAATGTTATAGAAATGCTTTCTTTTGTATACAACAGGCTGGTAATGTATATTAACCACTTCATAAGTTTTGTGGAGAAAAATAGTAATTTTAATTATCAACCATTACATGTATAACTTCACAGAAATGGATGGACTCCCAAGTAATAAAATTAAAGGACTTTATTACTTGTGGATTAAAGTTTAAAGACTAAGCACAAATAATGATTGTGTTAGAAACAATGTAGGTTTAGGTTTTCATATGTGTTTTGTTTTTTCCATTTCTAGATAAATATACCAGTGTCACAAAAAAATGGGTAAAGGAGAAAAACCCCGTGGACGTATGTCAGCATATGCTTTCTTTGTGCAGACATGCCGAGAAGAGCATAGAAAAAAACATCCAGATGAAAATGTTGTGTTTGCAGAATTTTCAAGGAAGTGTGCAGAGAGGTGGAAGGTAAAAAAAAACTGATTTCTAAGACTTCTTTTAGATTATATACAGTTGAAATTATTCAATACTGTACGAAATCCTTTGTGAAACATCTTGTAGACGGGACAACTGATTAGCTATCATGATAAAGTTGTTTCACATTTCTATTGATTAGGAGAGTTTGTCATTATCTCTTGACATGTAACATGAACAAAGGTGCTAGTAACTTTAAAAACTTTTGAATGAGTTAATTTTCAATTAAAAATACAGTTTTGAGAATATTGATAAAATGTTTATTAGTTTCCTGAATAGAATCTTATAATAAGCCAGTTGTGTAGTCAATAATGAAAATATTACGTCATAATTAAGACTACCTTCTGTATTTGATACAAAGTTGTCGTTTAATGTTGTATCTAGCTGAAGTTTTATAATCAAACGTTACTTCCATATTAGCACATTCAGATTATTAGAGAGAGTTGAATATTTCATTAACAGTTCATATTTTGTTGTACCTGTGTTTTTAATCACAAGTTTTAAAGAACTCTAACTGGTTTACCTTCTCTGTAGACAATGTCAGAAAAGGAGAAGCAGAGATTTCAACAGATGGCAGAGAAAGATAAGAAACGATACGAATCTGAAATGGCAAATTATAAGCCACCAAAAGGAGAGAAAAAGGGAAGGAAACGAAAAAGGACAAAGGACCCAAATGCTCCAAAAAGGGCACTGTGAGTTTGTGAGAAATGTAATTGAAATAAAAATAAAATTCAACAGCTGTTGAAGTTATCACTACTGTCTTTAGAGATTGTTTTTGATAAAATTTAGTTTATGATTATATATGAAAAGATTAACTTTACACTTGATGTTATGCAAATGTGTACACATTTGTTTTGTAATTATCATTAAAATATTGAAACTATACATGCATGACACAGAGGAAAATATAGTTAGCGTATTTTCTATTTTTATTGATTTCAGGTCGGCATTTTTCTGGTTTTGCAATGATGAGCGACCCAAGGTGAAGGAAATGATGCCTAGTTCTTCAGTCGGTGACATTGCAAAAGAACTTGGTAAGAGATGGAATGAAGTGTCTGAAGATTTAAAATCCAAATACGAAGGGTTAGCTGCAAAAGACAAAGCACGATATGAAAAGGTATATATAATTTATTCCCCATGGTGTACCTATTGTATTACAGTAAGGGCATCCATTCTTGTAATTTCAAAGGTAATGTTTTTTTCAAGCTATTACAGGATGTAAGTAACTTCTGTTTTTGAGTTTTGATACATTATTAAGGTAAATTACTTCCAATAGGACAGCAGTGTTTATGTACAATATAAACATTTTTAAATGTGATACTTTTATGGGCAAAATTAGATATCAGATAACTAACTTTAGATTAATCCAACATCTTTCAGTTAAAATAATCTATTTTTAACATTTATAAATGTTCTTTATACTGAAAATTGTGATGTAAAAAAAAAAAAAAACTATAACAAATTGAAAATGGGTATAGTACATGGTTTGCACAGGTATAAAAAACTATGTAAGTTATTTATTTTTGTTGGCATAATTCATTTGTTTCTTACACTAGTAGGGAGAGCTATGTGTAATCCCAAATATTACGGATGTTACTGCAATATCAGTGATATAAAGCATGCATCAACTCTGCAGTTAAGTGTTAATGTGATTTTTTTTTAATCATTTATGTGTAGTAAACAAGTTGTAACTTCTACCTGAATTTGAAAAATTCCCTGTTGTCTGAATGAAATGTGTATTTAGTATATTTTGTAGTCACTTAGAAATGGAATGGATCACTTTAATTAACATCTTAACTTTTAGGAAGTTAAAGCTTATAAAGGTAAGAAATCAAAAGGTGGGACACCAGCTGCTAAAGGAGGTGGAGCATCTAAGAAAAAGGATGACTCAGATGAGGAAGAGGAAGAAGAGGAGGAGGAGGAGGAAGAAGATGAAGAAGATGGTGAGGAAGAAGATGATGATGATGATTGAGGAGACTGGTGGTAATCTTTGTAGATTTGGGGGATTTCTTAGATATGTTTATAGGTCATCTAGGGGCAACCGGCTTGGTTTTGGTATGTCTGCCCAGCGTTTTCATTTGCATAACTGTATTTCATAAAAATATTTCCCTTCATTGTACTTAGAGAAAAAAAAACAAATTTATAGTCTTGCTCAATCCCATTTAATTAATTTTTACCTTGTGTATTTAAAGGGTTGAAAAAAACTCCATAGCAGGCAGAGTTTATGCCAATTAAACATTTTGTTTATTTCTTTGAAGCCTAATGTTAACTGTCTTGATTTTAATTCAGATTAGTGAACATTTTTTTTTTTATTATTATTATTATTTTCTGTGGAGATGCAGGTCCACATAACTTAAAAGATCATTGATTTTATTGGTCTAAATTTATTATGTGACACATTATTGTGAGATAATTTTGTTTTGGGGAAAAAAAAGGTTTGAGTTTAGACATTAAAATTCTGCTGTGAAATTTGATTCCCTTGCTGTTAATACACAAATACCAACTTGTTGCCCTGATATGTTTCAGTGTCATGTTACTTTATATTTTGATTTATTCATCTTCTGGAAATCATCTTCCTAGTTTTTGTATTTTTGTTTCTCCTAATTATTAATTAACAAAATCTGGTTGTATGTATTTTGTGTCATTATAAATATCCAAGCTATAGTACTATAAATGTAAAATATCCTGAATTAACCATCTTGCAGTATAAAATTCTACAAGTACTTTTTCTTGTGAGGAAAAGATAACCTGTGGCTGATAGTATAATTAAGTTTTACATTTATGTATTCAAATATGAATTATATAAAATACATCCCCATTCACTTTCATAATGGTTAAAAAAAATCCATTGCAAGTACCTACTTGTCCATTAAATTCTAAACTAGTTTTTTTGTGGTGGTATGTAAAAGCACATGGTGAGTTTTATTTCATTATTTTCGTTCTTGTAAAGTTTTAATGCTGTTGGCCAGACTGTATTTTAATGTTTTGTCGTATTTTTGTATTATGTCAACTCGAATAAAATGTTTAACCCACCAGTTTTTTTTTGTAACTTTTATTTTTTACTGGATTTAATTATGCTTAGTTTCTAAAGATGATCAGGACAACATTAAATATACACATGGAATGTTTAGTGTTAGTGAACTGTGGTGTTGCATTTTGAGATATGAAAATGGGTGGAGATTACAGGTTACCCTGAGAATGTGGTTTGAATGTTTCAGTTATAGTTTCTTAACTATTGTACATGTGAAAAAAACTTTTTTTAGCAACTTTGTATGAAAAGCTGAATATTTAAGAATAAATTTAGTATAGTTAATGTCTAATATATTAACACATTAGATATATCTTAATTTCTAAAACAGTATGTAATATTTACCTTGTACTGGGTTAAACTTGCTATAAAAAGTGTTGAAGATGTTTTTGGTTCTCTGGATGGAGTTAATAAAATATCTTGCTCAACTGTTCATACAGGCCTTTAATTTGATATACTTATTAATACTTTTGTTATTCTACTATTAGAAAATTTAAACTGAAAGACCTACAAGTAATTGTTTTATTTGATGTTTGTAATACAAGTATATTAGTCAGATCTAATGTGTTTTATTTAATTGTTTTTAAATTAATAAATCTACAAGTTGACTTCTGCTTGACTGTTGCATCTGAAACTTTCACTCCCAATATCTGCATGTATAATTTTTAGCACGTGTTGCATTGGTTTACTTTTTAGGATCTTTTGAATGCATATAGCAATGTGTTTCATTGATAGATTCGTATATTTGGATAAAATAATTGTTTGTATGCAAGTGTCATGCAATTAGAAGATTCAAGTTGAATGACTTAATTTGTGTGTTAAAGAGTACAAGATATGGATCTACAAAATAAAATCTGTAATTTTGTGCAGAAGTATTAACTTATAACAGGAAAGTGTTGTATTTTTTTGAAGACACTACACACTTTTAAGTTCATCTTGAGATTAATTATAGGTATTAGAACCAAATCAGTGTAAACATTTTTAAGCACTATGGTCTTTGATGAGAGAGTCATATAAAATAATATTACTTTGTTATATTATTTTCTTAATAGTAATTGAATAGGATTAAATTACAAGTTACTTAAACTGGATGTGTATTCTTTGGTTAGTGAATTGGGCATTTCCTGGATTTTAGCATTAACTTGTGAAGTCTAAAGTTTGAGACTTTATCATTAAACATGTGTGGTACTTTTAAAACTTAGTATGTTAGAAAAGTGACAGCCAGTCTTGTTAATTGACTTAAAGACTGACAAGGCTATTACAGCATAGGTGCTACTAGGAACAGTCTGGCTTATAATTTTTAAGCTCAAGCCAGTAGGAATGGAGTACTGAAGAGAACTTAAGTTTATTTAAATATCAGTTAATGGTGAGTCATTCTCAATTATTTTCTAATAAAATGATTAGCACTTGTTTAATATTCTTTTAGATGTTTAAAAACGTAAATTAATGTTCAACAGGCCTGTTTTTTTAATTTATGAAATAGTTGTGGTACTTGGAATCCACTAAAACAAGCTTTTTTTCATTAGAATGATAGTAAAAAATGATATGGAGTTTAAGAAGGAAGATAAAGCTTCCATTTTAACTGGAAGAGATACAGTTAAAGGGGGGTACCTGTAATCCATCAAAGAAATGATATTGAACGTATTAGAATACCTTGTCAGGTTTACAGTTAAGAGATTGCATTTAATGACATACTTTTCAATATATATTACTAAATATTAAGTTTGGAGGGGTGCTATTAATTTAGATTTTAGTTGCAAAAAACAACTGCTGAAATTGGTACAGAAATTTACAAAACAATCCTTGTCATATATTTGTGATAACCAATACATTATTTCTGTTAATTTTTGTTTAAAACATAGCAGCTTGAAAAACTAGAGGGAAAATGTAGAGGACAAAGTATGTAGGCTGAATTGAAACAATAGAATGAAGTTCAACTGCACGTGAACAACCTTAGACTTGTTTATAATGGTTCGTTATTTGTATAAACGTTAAGGGAATGAAATGCTAAATGTAAAGAAGATAATATGACTCTTAAAAATTAAACTGGCAGATAGAAAAATTGACTAGTGTGATACATGGTTATTAGCAACGCTTACAGATGATAGACGTATCCTACGTGAATGGATTATATTTTAGATAGAATGTTCTGTTGGGCTGTGTTGATTTAAGTTTAGGGTAGTTGTATGATTACATTGCCCCTAAAATCGTTTTTACAATAACGAAATAGCTGTAAACAAGTTTTGCTTTACCAAATTTTCATTAAAACCATCTATTGAGGGATAAAGTCAAAGATTTAAGTGTTTGGATTTATGTTCTGTATTTATATTAAGGAACAAAAAACATCGGGTTTCACTTAATAGAATTTGCACTATGTTTGGCTGGATAGGTGTGAAGTGTTGATTCAAACACGAACAGGAATGTTACCATATTTTCTTTTATACTTATTTGACCTCAATGCTACAAAAATGTAATTGAATAGCATTATTTTAGTATTAATTTTTATAAATAACGAATATATGGGAATGTTTGCTTGCTTAAATTTTATATACACGCTTATTTATCACAAATTATTGTGAAATTGTCAAATAGAGATGACATTAGCCTGAACACTGTTCTAAACATAATTGAAAACGTATGCAAAACAACTGCATGTATACGGGAGGCTGGTTTACCCACGAATCTGTGTTGAGTACTATGCATAAACAAATTGACCAGTTTTTCCGAACTTTTCTTGTACCACAGAAGAAAATCGGACTAACAAACTTGATGACAATGATGTTGCTTTTACAAGAATATTTACAAATAGTTAAAACATTTTCATGGATTATATCAGGTCATCCCACAAGTAATGTCCGAAAATTTAGTACAGAAAGTGCATCATCATTTCTGTCTTTGTAGAAGCCTTTAAAGACTAAAATATGTAGTAAGACGTATATAAAAATATTCCGAGACAAACTAACCCAACTCCACTTTTCCGTATCATTAATAAAATAAACCATTATGAAGATGGATGTGTGTGAGGAGCAAATTAGGCATATAAAGCTTTATTAGTTTAAAAAAAGCAATACTACAGCAGAAACTACACGAAACATTCAACGTGTTTATGATGAGGATTTTCTCAATGAAAGCAAGTCCAAGGTGGTTTCAGAAGTTTAGAGCAGGTGACTACAGTTTAAGTGATGCGTCACATTCAGGTCGTCGTGTTGAGTTTAATTATGACTTGCTGCTGTCTACACTTGAAGAATGTTCTGTAACAGTTGAACTAGCATAGAAGATTAATTCAACAGTTCACCGTCATCTGCAACAGCTTGGGAAGGTGTCATAACTTGGAAAATTGGGTCCCCCATGATTTGACAGAAGCCAACCTTAGAAAAAGAGTGGACATCTGCACTCTCGTGAACGTAACTCACGGACAGATTAGTGACTGGAGATTAAAAATGTTAAGTTCTACAGACAATGGCTCAGTGTAGGTAAACTGGCTAAAGCACAGCCCGAAATGGACCTCCACCCTAGGAAATTCTTGATAAGCGTTTGGTAGGATATTGTTGGTGTGATCCACATTGAGTTGTTGCCACTCAATTTAACAATTACATCAGACTTCTGTTGTCAACAGTTAGAGCGGTCGAATGTTACACTGAAAAAAACACACCTTTGATTAGTCGTAAAGGTGTTGTGCTATACCAGGATAATGCACGGCCCCATACAGCAAGGATCACATCCTTATTTTCCGGATCTTGCTCCATCTGATTAACACCTATTCCGAAGTTTGCAGAACTATCTTGATGGAAGAAAGCTTGGAATATATGATGTCAAAACTACCCTCTACATTTTTTCCCTCCAAACCCCAAGAATTTTATAGAAGTGACATTCAGAAGCTTATAAGTTGGTACGAAGTAATTAATAATAATAATGGAACATACATTATTCATTAATTGGACATTACTTAAAGGATGACCTGAAAAATCATGAGCAGAGATGCCAACCATTACGATTTTGGTGTATACATTACGACTATACGCTTATACAGACAAATATTACTTGTTGCAACTCCCAAATTATATATTATATAGCCCTATACAATAACGTGATAAATTGTTCCACCAGGGCTTAAAGAGGTGAAAAGAAAATTTCTAGTGAGGTACAAATAAATGTTGATAAATAAAAGACAGTCCAAGTGGCTACTTGTGATAATCATGTTTGTGCTTGAAATAAAAAATATTTGTATCTCCGACGTCTACCAGTAGTTTCAGTGCAGTGCTTCTCCATATTGGATACGTAGGGGAATCTGTAGTTACGTCATCAGTGCTTGTCAGCCAATCAGCACTCGCGTAGATGGGTATTTCTCGTTTTCTAAGCGGCATAGAAACACCAATGCGATCGTTCACAAGAAGGAAAAAAAGAGGCCTCGTTCACCAGATTGTCTTGTTTCTGACAAATCTGAAAGGGCTCTCTCTACAATCATTATGTTTAGTTATTTGAAATAGTTGGCATTTTTGGAAGAGTGTTAACGAAGTAGATTGTTTTAAATTTCGCACAAAGCTACTCGAGGGCTATCAGTCATCACCACCCACTGCCAACTCTTGTGCAACTTTTTTAAATAAACGAACAGTGGGATAGAACGTAACATTATAATGCTCCCACAGCTGAAAGGGGAGAGCATGTTTGGTGCGACGGGGATTCGAACCCGAGACCCTCAGATTACCAGTCGAATGCCTTAACACACCTGGCCATGCCGGGCCTAACGAAGTAGACGAAGGTTTTGACTGGTATATTGGAGCTCGCAACTAGTTTATTTGGAGTAGTTACGAATGTCAGCGTATCTTAACTCTTTATTAGATGAAAGGTTAGTCCAGGTTTCGGTTAGATGATGAGATACACTTATTGCAGTTTTTGTCTAAATACGTGGTAAGTCAAAGTGTTGAAATTTATGACAAAAAATTAGTATATTACAGATGGTAAGAACAAGAATTAAACATTATCTTACAACTTCTATATGGCTGAAGAGTTAACCCAATATATCGCATATCTACAAAGAGTTAATATTACAGCGTCTGATGCCGGTATTATATGGTATATAACGTCATTGTATATTGTATTTTCGCAAGTATTTTTAATTATTCGAGATGCATGATAACTAAAGTATACCATGAAATAATCTGGACTTTTTATTTTATAATATGGTTCATCGAATCGTTTTATTAGTTTCAAATTTTACACAGAGCTAAAAGAGGGAAATCCTCACCAGCCGTCACAAACATTTTCTCATGAAGGTTAATTTCTCGTGGTTGTTTGTAGAAAATTCTAACCAAAAGTTTTCTTTCTTTGTAACCACTAACAGAGATTCAATCTCATTGCTGTCAGCTTTGATAGCCTCAGTTTGATGAGATAATGTTCCAAGAAAGTTAGTGTGGTGCTTGTCTGTGTCTATATAGCACGAAGTCACTGTTGTATGACGAAGTTGGTCATCTGGTTCTTCAAGTGCATTGGAATTTTAACTCAACAAATCATCGAGTTATTTGTGCTGAGTCGGATCTAGATTGCCAACACAATTATGTACAATGCCATCGAGTGTAGCTCCATATTTACCTGTGTTCAGGATACAATTGACGAAACCCTAGCAAGAATGGTAGCTTCAGTAACTTCTACTTTACTTACCATTGCCTATAACCATCCCAGCATCCCGCTGGACAGCTGGTTGTCCATAGTAAAAAAACACCTAAATTTCATCCCCTGTGAAGTGGGCCACTATCTTAGCTAGTGCATTTTTCTTTTTAAATAAAAAACAGTTTATTTCATAGGTAGCTTTTATAACTACATTATGTGGCACTTTTACATTAGATCTTGTTCAGATCAAAACCATGGTGCACTATTTGTGTATACTGAGGTACCATTCTCATCTGTTGCTCAGGCACAACTCGGTATTCCAGGTCCAAGTTTTAAAACTTTGGTTTTGTGAGCAACAACTCCTAGAGTAAGCTGAACCTCCTGCTCTTTCAACTTTATTGGTATATGCCAAGTCTCAACCAGCATTGACAAAGTTAAGCTGATCACTAAACTCCTTAGAACTGGCGACCAAGTCAGACTTAGGCACTGCTAATTTACTAGCGCATTTATTACAGCAGTTTTCTCTCATTTCTGTTACTCCAGAACTGTTTATCCAATGACTGGCATAATTACCATTGGTAATATGCTCGGCATAATAGTAATATTTTGTGTTTGCAGGCATCTTCTGAGCTGTTAATTGTAGCCAATTCCTCTGCTTTCCTTGCAGTGACACAGAGTATGAGCAGTTTCTTTGCTAGTGTCTCACAGGCCTACAAGTGTACGTGTGTGTGTGTGTTTTCCTTATAGC
The DNA here is from genome assembly GCF_004210375.1 of Tachypleus tridentatus. Classification (NCBI taxonomy): domain Eukaryota; kingdom Metazoa; phylum Arthropoda; class Merostomata; order Xiphosura; family Limulidae; genus Tachypleus; species Tachypleus tridentatus. The sequence goes on along the minus strand of NC_134827.1, from coordinate 93,676,194 downwards.
AAAGTCACATCAGGCTATCTGCTGAGTCCACGTCTGCATTACTGTTTCCATCTTGGATGATGTCCAATGTCAGGGACCTAATAAGCACAAGCAAATTTTATGTTCAAGTGAAGATTCCTCTTATACTCGACATCTCTCTCATTCAACTCTGCAAATAATCCTTCTTTCAGTTCTGAGTAATTTCACATCCAGAAATAGCTATTATTTTTTCCGAAAATGTTTCTGTTAACTTGATAGATATGAGATTAACTCATAGCTAGGGTGGAGTTCCACGCTAGTTACCGAGCAAGACGTGTTGATATCTGTTATCATGCTGTTCAAGACGCAAGGACCGACTACGCTAGTTATACCATCGGTCTTGCCGGTAATCGTCGACGGTCTACTGCCGCACCTTACGCCGTTACAGGTCGCCACTTTCATCGCCCATGCCAAGCCAGAGGCAACCATTGACCGACCCCTCCAGGACCCGAATCCTTCGCCGGAGCGGAATTCTGATCCAGCCCTCTACACCCGCTGATCAAGTATATCTATGTCAACCATAGAACACTGAAATTAACGTCAGTTGTTCCTCACTAAAAGTCCTCTCACTTTTCTCTGTGTTCTTCAGAGGTGTCGACCAAACCATTCAACCAGAAGAAATCAAACAGGCCATCGAATGTCAAATCCAGACCAAGATACATACCGTACATCGCATATTCTCCAGACACACCAACGTCTGCCGTCCGGTTTTTTGGACTACGGGCCCTGGCCTGGTCTACTTCCCTTGTGACGCTTTTGTCTCACTCTCCTTTTTCATCCGTCATGTTCATGCTGCCTCACCTCACTTCATCACCCTAAAACAAGTCAAATCAAAAACTCCCACGTAAAGGTAAACGATCTTCCATGAGCGGGGATGAAGAGGAACCACAACGTTCCTGATCATCCCTGTTGGGAAGAGAATTCATCAGACTTCTCTCGCTCTAAACTAAACCCCTACCAATGTTTTGTTTTAGAGCTAGTATAGATATTATATTTAGAATAAATTCTGATGTTAACACACAAATATGTTTCTAAACACATTTACCTGTATGTAAAAGTCAAAGACAATTACATGAATAAAGATAAATTAATATTTTATGTCACAGAGCAGATTGATGTATGAAAACTGCATATCACGAATATCTGGTAAATAT